>NC_062578.1:0-60000 GCF_022837055.1 Prionailurus viverrinus
AACCAGCACTAGAGGGTTTTACATACATCAGACTGCTCCACTAACAGCGGTTTGAACAGCACCCAAACAACCAAGTTGTCATTAACACTTCAATAGTGTTCATGGATGGCTTTTTGTATTTTCCAATTTTTATGACTATATGTGGGCCTAAAGATTTAGACATTATTTAGATGTATTCCTGCTATGGCTATTGCCAATGTTTATACGTATTACAATTTTTTTAGAGTGCCATAGAACCTATCTATAATTTTAATTGTAAACACTGATTTGTAGCTCTTTCCACATGGAGAAATAAGATTTGCCTAAGGCTTTTCACTTTTTAATTAATTAATTAATTAATTCATTTATTTATTTATTTTTGAATTGCTTTTTAGAAACAAAGTTAGAGAAAAGAAAAATTAGAGAGGAAAAAAAAAAAAGAACTCCCCCCCTCCCTGCCCCAGAGCCATTTGCAAGTAAATTGCTAATGGGATGCCTGATTCCTGTAGCATTTAAATCCTACAAGTCAGTACATTCCACATAAGTACCATACAACCTTCACAATAAGAACATTAACTCTAATACACTCGACTCTTAAACAATGGTGTTAAGGGCTCTGACCCCACCCCCCACAGTCAAAAAGCCATGAACAACTTTTGACCCCCAAAGACTTAACCACTACTACTACCAATAATCTTTTGTATATATATATATATATCATACTCTATTCTTAAAATAAAGTAAGCTACAGAAAAAAATACCATGAAGAAAATTATGAAAGAAAATACATTTCCAGTACTGAAAAAAAAAAATCTGTGTGTAGTCAGTGCACCCATTAAAACTCTTTTGTTCAAATGTTCAGTATAATTCTATCATTTATTCCTCATAATTCTTTTTACGTTTGGTCACTTATCTGTAGTATACGTTATACCACGGAAGGTCCTGTTCAGAGCCATGTATTGAATTCAGTTGTATGTCTTAGTCTCTTTCACTCTAGAACAGTTCCTTTGTCTTTCCTTGACTTTCAAGACTTTTAACCTTTTGACGACTAAATTCCAGTAACGTGGAATGTCTTTCACTGTGGATTTTTCTTAGGTTTCCTTATGGTAAAATTCAGACCATACCTGTTGAGCAAGAGTATCACTACAACCTACTCTTCGCATCCTATCATGTGACCTACAATTTTGAATTGTCCCCATACTGATGATGTTAATGTTGGCCACCGGAGGTAGTATCTGCCAGGTTTCTCGCCTGGAATGTTAACTTTCCACTTTCCAATTATTATTTTATGGGGAAGTACTTTGAGACATGTAAAATATCTCCTTTCTCAGACACCCTGTGCCAGGCCACCTCTTCTGCAGATGATTTGCCCCCCTGCAGGTTCTGAAAACCCATGCTGGGCTATTCTTCCCCTGTGCAGATGCCTCCCTACCCTGTTCAGTCTGTGATACTTCATTATTCTATACCATTCACCTTTCAGGGATGCTCTCACTTGAGCTCCAACACTGTGCAGGGTGACTGTCCTACACGTAATGCCTTCCCCATTCTAAGCTCCAACACCTCACTCTGGACCCCCACAACTCCATGCCTCTGTTTCTAGGACTGGGAACTAAAATATCGGGGATGATAAAGAGGAAAGGAAGGAAGGGCTCTACAGGTCTTTTATAATCAACTTGGCAAGCTCTCCAAAGCCGTTTCTCATTGGAATTGCATCGAATCGGCCAACAGTTTGTAAGGAAAGAAATTTCTTACACTGATTTTTCCAAAGAACTAGTCTTTTAATTATCTAAGCTTATTCCCCACAATATATTGTTTCTTACTCGAGTGTTTTGTCTGCAGATTCTTTTGGATTTGGTACATGCAGTGACATATAATCTATAAATAGTGGCATTTTTTTCCCAATTCCTAGACCTTTCATTTTTTTTTCTTTCCTACTACAGGAATGACGTTGAGTAAATGTGAGGATAGTGAGCGTTCATGTCTTCTTGAAATTGCAACATGTAAAAGTAGTTTTCTGTAACTATGTAGATAGTGGGGTTTTTAAAAGTGGATGTCTTTTATTAGTCTCTTAGTTTGCTCTTGCCGTTTACAACAGATCACCATCAACACAGTGTCTTAAAGCCCCACGCATTGGTCTCACATTTTTATGGGTCAGAAGCTAAGCAATGGCTTAGCTGAGTCCTTTGTTCAGGTTCTCACAAGGCTGTAGCCAAGGTGTCCCCTAGACTGTGCTTCCCCATTTGGGCACTTCAACGGGGAAGAATCTGCTTCCAAGCCCATTGAGTTTGTTTTTAAGAGAATTTCCTTGTGACTGTATGACTGGACTCATTTCCACAGCCCTTTGCTAATTGGCTAGTTGGAGGCTTGGGTCCTAAGCGTTCCCAGACACTTGTCTTAGTGCTTTTGGGCTGCTCTAACAAAATACTATAGGCTTATAAAAAGAAAGTTTTATTTTTCACCCTTCTGGAGGCTGGGAAGTCCAAAATGAAGGCACTGGCAGATTCAGTGTACAGCGACGGCCTGCTTCCTGGTTCATGGACGCTGGTCTTCCTGCTTGGTGCAGGGCCAAGGAAGCTCTCACAGCCCTCCTTTATAAGGGCACTAATCCCATTCATGAGGGCTCCACCTTCGTGACTTCATTTCCCAAATCCCCCACTTCTAAATACTATCACGTTGAACATTAAGAGTTAACACATGAATTTGGGTGAGTGGGGACACAAATATTCAGCCTAGAGCAAGGCTGTTCCTTGTTCTTGGCCACGTAGACTTCCTCAATACGGCCGCCTAGTTTAGGAGGCCAGCAAGGAGAATGTCACTTCAGAGAAGGCTCAGTCCCCCTTGAAGTGTATTCACATGATTAGATCAGGTTTGCCTAGCATGATCCTCTTTTGATTGACTCTGAATTAACTGAATAATGTCTGCAACATTCCTTTACATGTGCCATATTCTAATAGCTAGAGTCAAGTCACAGATCTTAACATAATTATAAAGAAAAGGTGACAATACTCAAGGGCAGATATTATGGGGTCACTTAGGGTCTTTCTGCTACAAGTATATTAAGGAAGTTCCCTTATAATACTAGTTTTCTAAGTTCTGTCATGAATGAATATTGAATGTGAAAAGATGTTTATTTCACATCTATTGAGATAATTTTTTTTTAATTTTTTTTCAACGTTTATTTATTTTTGGGACAGAGAGAGACAGAGCATGAACGGGGGAGGGGCAGAGAGAGAGGGAGACACAGAATCGGAAACAGGCTCCAGGCTCTGAGCCATCAGCCCAGAGCCCGATGCGGGGCTCGAACTCACGGACCGCGAGATCGTGACCTGGCTGAAGTCGGACGCATAACCGACTGTGCCACCTAGGCGCCCCTATTGAGATAATTTTTTTAACTGTTTATTTTTGAGAGAGACCAAGCAAGCCAGCAGGGGAGGGGCAGAGAGAGAGGGAGACAGGATCTGAAGCAAACTCTGCGCTGACAGTGGCGAGCCCAATGAGAACCCCACATGGTGCTTAAACACACATACTGTGAGATCATGACCTGAGCTTAAGTTGGATGCTTAACCGACTGAGCTACCCAGGTACCCTGAGATAAGTTTTTAAAATATTTGTGAATGGGGGGTGGGGCCAAGATGGCGGAAGAGCATGGACGTTTTGTGTGTGTCTCTCATCCATGAAATACAGCCAGGCCAACATGAAACCATCCTACACACCTAGAACACTGATCGGAGGAGTAACACAACAATCTGCACAACCTGAACCACAGAATTCAGCAGAAATTTACTCCAAAAGAAAGAGCATGAAGAAACGACAGCCAGGGATTTCACCAACACAGATACAAGCAAGATGTCTGAACCAGAATTTAAAATCACAATAATAAGAATATTAGCTGGGGTCGAAAATAGATTAGAATCCCTTTCTGCAGAGATAAAAGAAGTAAAAAGTAGCCAGAATGAAATTAAAGATACTATAACTGAGCTGCAATCACGGATGGATGCAGTGGCAGCAAGGATGGACAAGGCAGAACAGAGAATCCGCGATATAGAGGACAAACTTATAGAGAATAACGAAGCAGAAAAAAAAGAGGGAGATTAAGGCAAAAGAGCACGATTTAAGCATTAGAGAAACCAGTGACTCATTAAAAAGGAACAACAGCAGAATCATAGGGGCCCCAGAAGTGGAAGAGAGAGAAACAGGGGTATTAGGGTTATGTGAGCAAATCATAGCGGAAAACATTTACGAATCCTGGGAAAGACACAGAGATCAAAATCCAGGAAGCACAGAGGACCCCCCCCATTAGATTCAGCAAAAACCGACCATCAAGGCATATCATAGTCAAATTCACAAAGTACTCAGGCAAGGAGAGAATCATGAAAGCAGGAAGGGAAGAAAAAAAAAAAGTTCCCTGACCTAAAAGGGAAGAGAGATCAGCTTTGCAGCAGACCTATCCACAGAAACTTGACAGGCCAAAAGCAGTGGCGGGATATATTCAGTGTGCTGAATCAGAAAAATATGCAGAGGCGCCTGGGTGGCTCAGTTGGTTAGGCGTCCGATTTTGGCTCTCGTCATGATATTGCGGTATGTGAGTTAGAGCCCCATGCCGGGCTCTGACAGCTCAGAACCTGGAGCCTGCTTCAGATTCAGTGTCTCCCTCTCTCTCTGCCCCTCCTCTGCTCATGCTCTGTCTCACTGTCTCTGTCTCTCTCTCTCTGTCAAAAATAAATAAACATTAAATAAATAAAATAAAAAAATAAATGCAGCCAAGAATTCTTTATCCAGCAAGGCTGTCACTCAAATTCGGAGACAGAAAAAGTTTCCCAGACAAACAAAAATTAAAGGAATTTGTGACCACTACACCAGCCCTGCAAGAAATTTTAAGGGGGACTTTCTGAGGGAAGAAAAGTTGAACAAATATACATATACATACACACATATATACATATACATATATATATGTGTATATATATATATATATACCAAAAGCAACAAAGATTAGAAAGCAGAGATCACCACCAGAAACTCCAAGTGTACAAGCATCATAATGGCAATAAATTCATATCTTTCAGTACTCACTCTACATGTCAGTGGCCTCAATGCTCCAATCAAAAGGCATAGGGTAACAGAATGGATAAGAAAACAAGGTCCATCTATATGCTGTTTACAGGAGACCTAGTTTAGACCTAAAGACACCTTCAGATTGAAAATAAGGGGATGGAGAACCATCTGTCATGCTAATGGTCAACCAAAGAAAGGTAGAATAGCCATACTTATATCAGACAATCTAGACTTTAAAATAAAGACTGCATCAAGGGATGCAGAAGGGCATTATGTCATAATCCAGGTGTCTATCCACCAAGAAGACCTAACAATTGTAAATATTTATGCGCCAAATGTGACAGCACCCAAATATGTAAATCCATTAATCACAAACATAAAGAAAGTCGTCGATAGTAATACCATAATAGTAGGAGACTTCAACACCCCACTCACAGCAATGGACAGATCATCTAATAAAAAAAAAAAAACAACAAGGGAACAATGGCTTTGAATGACACACTGGACCAGATGGACTTAACAGATATATTCAGAACATTTCATCCTAAACCAGCAAAATATACTTTCTTCTCCAGTGCACATGGAACGTTCTCCAGAATAGACCATATACTGGGACATAAATCAGCCCTAAGTAAGTACAAAAAGATTGAGAGCATACCGTGCATATTTTCAGACCATAACACTATGAAACTCGAAATCAACTACAAGAAAATATTGGGAAAGGTAACACATACTTGGAGACTGAAGAACATCCTACTAAAGAATGAATGGGCCAACCAAGCAGTTAAAGAGGAAATGGAAAAATAGATGGATGTCAATGAAAGGGATAACACCACAACCCCAAACCACTGGGACACAACAAAGTCGGTTATAAGAGGAAAATATATAGCAATCCAGGCCTTCCTAAAGAAGGAAGAAAGATCTCAGATACACAACCTAACCTTACGCCTTAAGGAGCTGGAAAAAGAACAGCAAATAAAACCCAAACCAGCAGAAGGCAGGAAATAATAAAGATTACAGCAGAAATTAATGCTATCGAAACAAACAAACAAACAAACAAAAAACAGAAAAATACCAGTAGAACAGATCAATCAAGCCAGAGTCTGGTGCCTTGAAAGAATTAACAAAATTGATAAACCACTAGCCAGTCTGGTCAAAGAAGAAAAAAGGAAAGGACATAAAAAGTAAAATCAAGAATGAAAGAGGAGAGATCACAACCAACACAGCAGAAATAAAAACAATAATAAGAGAATAGTATGAGCAATTTGCCAATAAAATGGGTCATCTGGAAGAAATGGACAAATTCCTAGAAACATATGCACTACCAACACTGAAACAGGAAGAAATAGAAAATTTGAACAGACCCATAACCAGTAAGGACATCGAATTAGTAATCAAAAATCTGCCAAAAAACAAGAGTCCAGGGCCAGATGGCTTTCCAGGGGGGATTTCTACCAAACATATAAGGAAGAGTTAGCACCTATTCTCTTGAAACTGTTCCAAAAGATAGAAATGGAAGGAAAACTTGCAAACTCTTTCTATGAAGCCAGCATTACCTTGATTCCAAAACCAGTCAGAGACCCCACTACAAAGGAGAACTATAGACAACTTTCCCTGAGGAACATGGATGCAAATATTCTCAACAAGATATTAGCCAACCGGATCCAACAATACATGAAAAGTATTACTCACCACGACCAAGCAGGATTTATACCTGGGATGCGGGGCAGGTTCCATATCTGCAAAACAATTAACGTGATTCATCACATCAATAAAAGAAAGGGCAAGAACCATATAACCCTCTCAATGGATGCAGAGAAAGCATTTGACAAAATACAGCACCCTTTCTTGATAAAAAGCCTCAAGAAAGTAGGGAGAGAAGGAGCATACCTCTAGATCATAATGCTAATATCATCCTCAGTGGGGAAAAATGGGAGCTTCCCCTCTAAGGTCAGGAACAAGACAGGGATGTCCACTCTCACTACTGTTACTCAACATAGTATTGGGAGCCTTAGCCTCTGCAATCAGACAACACAAAGAAATAAAAGGCATCCAAATCAGCCAGGAGGAGGTCAAACTTTCCCTCTTTGCAGATGACACGATGCTCTATATGGAAAACCCGAAAGATGCCACACAAAACTGCTAGAATGGATTCCTGAATTCGGTAAATTTGCAGGATATGAAATCAATGTGCAGAAATCGCATTCCTATACACCAACATGAAGCAACAGAAAGAGAAATCAAGAAATCGATCCCATTTACAGTTGCACAAAAAGCCACACAATACCTAGGAATAAATCTAACTGTAGATTGCTTTGGGTAGTAACGACATTTTAACAATATTTGTTCTTCCTATCCAGGAGCATGGAATCTTTTTGCCATTTTTTTGTGTCTTCTTCAATTTCTTTCATAAGCTTTCTGTGGTTTTCAGTATATACATTTTTCACCTCTTTGGTTAGATTTATTCCTAGGTATTGTGTGGCTTTTTGTGCAACTGTAAATGGGATCGATTTCTTGATTTCTCTTTCTGTTGCTTCATGTTGGTGTATAGGAATGCGATTTCTGCGCATTGATTTCATATCCTGCAAATTTACCGAATTCAGGAATCCATTCTAGCAGTTTTGTGTGGCATC
Source organism: Prionailurus viverrinus (assembly GCF_022837055.1). Classification (NCBI taxonomy): domain Eukaryota; kingdom Metazoa; phylum Chordata; class Mammalia; order Carnivora; family Felidae; genus Prionailurus; species Prionailurus viverrinus. Next base: position 7,668 of record NC_062578.1, read on the forward strand.
TTTCGGGTTTTCCATATAGAGCATCGTGTCATCTGCAAAGAGGGAAAGTTTGACCTCCTCCTGGCTGATTTGGATGCCTTTTATTTCTTTGTGTTGTCTGATTGCAGAGGCTAAGACTCCCAATACTATGTTGAGTAACAGTAGTGAGAGTGGACATCCCTGTCTTGTTCCTGACCTTAGAGGGGAAGCTCCCATTTTTCCCCACTGAGGATGATATTAGCATTATGATCTAGAGGTATGCTCCTTCTCTCCCTACTTTCTTGAGGCTTTTTATCAAGAAAGGGTGCTGTATTTTGTCAAATGCTTTCTCTGCATCCATTGAGAGGGTTATATGGTTCTTGCCCTTTCTTTTATTGATGTGATGAATCACGTTAATTGTTTTGCAGATATGGAACCTGCCCCGCATCCCAGGTATAAATCCTGCTTGGTCGTGGTGAGTAATACTTTTCATGTATTGTTGGATCCGGTTGGCTAATATCTTGTTGAGAATATTTGCATCCATGTTCCTCAGGGAAAGTTGTCTATAGTTCTCCTTTGTAGTGGGGTCTCTGACTGGTTTTGGAATCAAGGTAATGCTGGCTTCATAGAAAGAGTTTGCAAGTTTTCCTTCCATTTCTATCTTTTGGAACAGTTTCAAGAGAATAGGTGCTAACTCTTCCTTATATGTTTGGTAGAAATCCCCCCTGGAAAGCCATCTGGCCCTGGACTCTTGTTTTTTGGCAGATTTTTGATTACTAATTCGATGTCCTTACTGGTTATGGGTCTGTTCAAATTTTCTATTTCTTCCTGTTTCAGTGTTGGTAGTGCATATGTTTCTAGGAATTTGTCCATTTCTTCCAGATGACCCATTTTATTGGCAAATTGCTCATACTATTCTCTTATTATTGTTTTTATTTCTGCTGTGTTGGTTGTGATCTCTCCTCTTTCATTCTTGATTTTACTTTTTATGTCCTTTCCTTTTTTCTTCTTTGACCAGACTGGCTAGTGGTTTATCAATTTTGTTAATTCTTTCAAGGCACCAGACTCTGGCTTGATTGATCTGTTCTACTGGTATTTTTCTGTTTTTTGTTTGTTTGTTTGTTTGTTTCGATAGCATTAATTTCTGCTGTAATCTTTATTATTTCCTGCCTTCTGCTGGTTTGGGTTTTATTTGCTGTTCTTTTTCCAGCTCCTTAAGGCGTAAGGTTAGGTTGTGTATCTGAGATCTTTCTTCCTTCTTTAGGAAGGCCTGGATTGCTATATATTTTCCTCTTATAACCGACTTTGTTGTGTCCCAGTGGTTTGGGGTTGTGGTGTTATCCCTTTCATTGACATCCATCTATTTTTCCATTTCCTCTTTAACTGCTTGGTTGGCCCATTCATTCTTTAGTAGGATGTTCTTCAGTCTCCAAGTATGTGTTACCTTTCCCAATATTTTCTTGTAGTTGATTTCGAGTTTCATAGTGTTATGGTCTGAAAATATGCACGGTATGCTCTCAATCTTTTTGTACTTACTTAGGGCTGATTTATGTCCCAGTATATGGTCTATTCTGGAGAACGTTCCATGTGCACTGGAGAAGAAAGTATATTTTGCTGGTTTAGGATGAAATGTTCTGAATATATCTGTTAAGTCCATCTGGTCCAGTGTGTCATTCAAAGCCATTGTTCCCTTGTTGTTTTTTTTTTTTTATTAGATGATCTGTCCATTGCTGTGAGTGGGGTGTTGAAGTCTCCTACTATTATGGTATTACTATCGACGACTTTCTTTATGTTTGTGATTAATGGATTTACATATTTGGGTGCTGTCACATTTGGCGCATAAATATTTACAATTGTTAGGTCTTCTTGGTGGATAGACACCTGGATTATGACATAATGCCCTTCTGCATCCCTTGATGCAGTCTTTATTTTAAAGTCTAGATTGTCTGATATAAGTATGGCTATTCTACCTTTCTTTGGTTGACCATTAGCATGACAGATGGTTCTCCATCCCCTTATTTTCAATCTGAAGGTGTCTTTAGGTCTAAACTAGGTCTCCTGTAAACAGCATATAGATGGACCTTGTTTTCTTATCCATTCTGTTACCCTATGCCTTTTGATTGGAGCATTGAGGCCACTGACATGTAGAGTGAGTACTGAAAGATATGAATTTATTGCCATTATGATGCTTGTACACTTGGAGTTTCTGGTGGTGATCTCTGCTTTCTAATCTTTGTTGCTTTTGGTATATATATATATATATACACATATATATATGTATATGTATATATGTGTGTATGTATATGTATATTTGTTCAACTTTTCTTCCCTCAGAAAGTCCCCCTTAAAATTTCTTGCAGGGCTGGTGTAGTGGTCACAAATTCCTTTAATTTTTGTTTGTCTGGGAAACTTTTTCTGTCTCCGAATTTGAGTGACAGCCTTGCTGGATAAAGAATTCTTGGCTGCATTTATTTTTTTATTTTATTTATTTAATGTTTATTTATTTTTGACAGAGAGAGAGAGACAGAGACAGTGAGACAGAGCATGAGCAGAGGAGGGGCAGAGAGAGAGGGAGACACTGAATCTGAAGCAGGCTCCAGGTTCTGAGCTGTCAGAGCCCGGCATGGGGCTCTAACTCACATACCGCAATATCATGACGAGAGCCAAAATCGGACGCCTAACCAACTGAGCCACCCAGGCGCCTCTGCATATTTTTCTGATTCAGCACACTGAATATATCCCGCCACTGCTTTTGGCCTGTCAAGTTTCTGTGGATAGGTCTGCTGCAAAGCTGATCTCTCTTCCCTTTTAGGTCAGGGAACTTTTTTTTTTTCTTCCCTTCCTGCTTTCATGATTCTCTCCTTGCCTGAGTACTTTGTGAATTTGACTATGATATGCCTTGATGGTCGGTTTTTGCTGAATCTAATGGGGGGGGTCCTCTGTGCTTCCTGGATTTTGATCTCTGTGTCTTTCCCAGGATTCGTAAATGTTTTCCGCTATGATTTGCTCACATAACCCTAATACCCCTGTTTCTCTCTCTTCCACTTCTGGGGCCCCTATGATTCTGCTGTTGTTCCTTTTTAATGAGTCACTGGTTTCTCTAATGCTTAAATCGTGCTCTTTTGCCTTAATCTCCCTCTTTTTTTTCTGCTTCGTTATTCTCTATAAGTTTGTCCTCTATATCGCGGATTCTCTGTTCTGCCTTGTCCATCCTTGCTGCCACTGCATCCATCCGTGATTGCAGCTCAGTTATAGTATCTTTAATTTCATTCTGGCTACTTTTTACTTCTTTTATCTCTGCAGAAAGGGATTCTAATCTATTTTCGACCCCAGCTAATATTCTTATTATTGTGATTTTAAATTCTGGTTCAGACATCTTGCTTGTATCTGTGTTGGTGAAATCCCTGGCTGTCGTTTCTTCATGCTCTTTCTTTTGGAGTAAATTTCTGCTGAATTCTGTGGTTCAGGTTGTGCAGATTGTTGTGTTACTCCTCCGATCAGTGTTCTAGGTGTGTAGGATGGTTTCATGTTGGCCTGGCTGTATTTCATGGATGAGAGACACACACAAAACGTCCATGCTCTTCCGCCATCTTGGCCCCACCCCCCATTCACAAATATTTTAAAAACTTATCTCAGGGTACCTGGGTAGCTCAGTCGGTTAAGCATCCAACTTAAGCTCAGGTCATGATCTCACAGTATGTGTGTTTAAGCACCATGTGGGGTTCTCATTGGGCTCGCCACTGTCAGCGCAGAGTTTGCTTCAGATCCTGTCTCCCTCTCTCTCTGCCCCTCCCCTGCTGGCTTGCTTGGTCTCTCTCAAAAATAAACAGTTAAAAAAATTATCTCAATAGGGGCGCCTAGGTGGCACAGTCGGTTATGCGTCCGACTTCAGCCAGGTCACGATCTCGCGGTCCGTGAGTTCGAGCCCCGCATCGGGCTCTGGGCTGATGGCTCAGAGCCTGGAGCCTGTTTCCGATTCTGTGTCTCCCTCTCTCTCTGCCCCTCCCCCGTTCATGCTCTGTCTCTCTCTGTCCCAAAAATAAATAAACGTTGAAAAAAAATTAAAAAAAAATTATCTCAATAGATGTGAAATAAACATCTTTTCACATTCAATATTCATTCATGACAGAACTTAGAAAACTAGTATTATAAGGGAACTTCCTTAATATACTTGTAGCAGAAAGACCCTAAGTGACCCCATAATATCTGCCCTTGAGTATTGTCACCTTTTCTTTATAATTATGTTAAGATCTGTGACTTGACTCTAGCTATTAGAATATGGCACATGTAAAGGAATGTTGCAGACATTATTCAGTTAATTCAGAGTCAATCAAAAGAGGATCATGCTAGGCAAACCTGATCTAATCATGTGAATACACTTCAAGGGGGACTGAGCCTTCTCTGAAGTGACATTCTCCTTGCTGGCCTCCTAAACTAGGCGGCCGTATTGAGGAAGTCTACGTGGCCAAGAACAAGGAACAGCCTTGCTCTAGGCTGAATATTTGTGTCCCCACTCACCCAAATTCATGTGTTAACTCTTAATGTTCAACGTGATAGTATTTAGAAGTGGGGGATTTGGGAAATGAAGTCACGAAGGTGGAGCCCTCATGAATGGGATTAGTGCCCTTATAAAGGAGGGCTGTGAGAGCTTCCTTGGCCCTGCACCAAGCAGGAAGACCAGCGTCCATGAACCAGGAAGCAGGCCGTCGCTGTACACTGAATCTGCCAGTGCCTTCATTTTGGACTTCCCAGCCTCCAGAAGGGTGAAAAATAAAACTTTCTTTTTATAAGCCTATAGTATTTTGTTAGAGCAGCCCAAAAGCACTAAGACAAGTGTCTGGGAACGCTTAGGACCCAAGCCTCCAACTAGCCAATTAGCAAAGGGCTGTGGAAATGAGTCCAGTCATACAGTCACAAGGAAATTCTCTTAAAAACAAACTCAATGGGCTTGGAAGCAGATTCTTCCCCGTTGAAGTGCCCAAATGGGGAAGCACAGTCTAGGGGACACCTTGGCTACAGCCTTGTGAGAACCTGAACAAAGGACTCAGCTAAGCCATTGCTTAGCTTCTGACCCATAAAAATGTGAGACCAATGCGTGGGGCTTTAAGACACTGTGTTGATGGTGATCTGTTGTAAACGGCAAGAGCAAACTAAGAGACTAATAAAAGACATCCACTTTTAAAAACCCCACTATCTACATAGTTACAGAAAACTACTTTTACATGTTGCAATTTCAAGAAGACATGAACGCTCACTATCCTCACATTTACTCAACGTCATTCCTGTAGTAGGAAAGAAAAAAAAATGAAAGGTCTAGGAATTGGGAAAAAAATGCCACTATTTATAGATTATATGTCACTGCATGTACCAAATCCAAAAGAATCTGCAGACAAAACACTCGAGTAAGAAACAATATATTGTGGGGAATAAGCTTAGATAATTAAAAGACTAGTTCTTTGGAAAAATCAGTGTAAGAAATTTCTTTCCTTACAAACTGTTGGCCGATTCGATGCAATTCCAATGAGAAACGGCTTTGGAGAGCTTGCCAAGTTGATTATAAAAGACCTGTAGAGCCCTTCCTTCCTTTCCTCTTTATCATCCCCGATATTTTAGTTCCCAGTCCTAGAAACAGAGGCATGGAGTTGTGGGGGTCCAGAGTGAGGTGTTGGAGCTTAGAATGGGGAAGGCATTACGTGTAGGACAGTCACCCTGCACAGTGTTGGAGCTCAAGTGAGAGCATCCCTGAAAGGTGAATGGTATAGAATAATGAAGTATCACAGACTGAACAGGGTAGGGAGGCATCTGCACAGGGGAAGAATAGCCCAGCATGGGTTTTCAGAACCTGCAGGGGGGCAAATCATCTGCAGAAGAGGTGGCCTGGCACAGGGTGTCTGAGAAAGGAGATATTTTACATGTCTCAAAGTACTTCCCCATAAAATAATAATTGGAAAGTGGAAAGTTAACATTCCAGGCGAGAAACCTGGCAGATACTACCTCCGGTGGCCAACATTAACATCATCAGTATGGGGACAATTCAAAATTGTAGGTCACATGATAGGATGCGAAGAGTAGGTTGTAGTGATACTCTTGCTCAACAGGTATGGTCTGAATTTTACCATAAGGAAACCTAAGAAAAATCCACAGTGAAAGACATTCCACGTTACTGGAATTTAGTCGTCAAAAGGTTAAAAGTCTTGAAAGTCAAGGAAAGACAAAGGAACTGTTCTAGAGTGAAAGAGACTAAGACATACAACTGAATTCAATACATGGCTCTGAACAGGACCTTCCGTGGTATAACGTATACTACAGATAAGTGACCAAACGTAAAAAGAATTATGAGGAATAAATGATAGAATTATACTGAACATTTGAACAAAAGAGTTTTAATGGGTGCACTGACTACACACAGATTTTTTTTTTTCAGTACTGGAAATGTATTTTCTTTCATAATTTTCTTCATGGTATTTTTTTCTGTAGCTTACTTTATTTTAAGAATAGAGTATGATATATATATATATATACAAAAGATTATTGGTAGTAGTAGTGGTTAAGTCTTTGGGGGTCAAAAGTTGTTCATGGCTTTTTGACTGTGGGGGGTGGGGTCAGAGCCCTTAACACCATTGTTTAAGAGTCGAGTGTATTAGAGTTAATGTTCTTATTGTGAAGGTTGTATGGTACTTATGTGGAATGTACTGACTTGTAGGATTTAAATGCTACAGGAATCAGGCATCCCATTAGCAATTTACTTGCAAATGGCTCTGGGGCAGGGAGGGGGGGAGTTCTTTTTTTTTTTTCCTCTCTAATTTTTCTTTTCTCTAACTTTGTTTCTAAAAAGCAATTCAAAAATAAATAAATAAATGAATTAATTAATTAATTAATTAAAAAGTGAAAAGCCTTAGGCAAATCTTATTTCTCCATGTGGAAAGAGCTACAAATCAGTGTTTACAATTAAAATTATAGATAGGTTCTATGGCACTCTAAAAAAATTGTAATACGTATAAACATTGGCAATAGCCATAGCAGGAATACATCTAAATAATGTCTAAATCTTTAGGCCCACATATAGTCATAAAAATTGGAAAATACAAAAAGCCATCCATGAACACTATTGAAGTGTTAATGACAACTTGGTTGTTTGGGTGCTGTTCAAACCGCTGTTAGTGGAGCAGTCTGATGTATGTAAAACCCTCTAGTGCTGGTTTCCACGTACAAAATGTGCTTAAAAGTTAATGAGTTTCCAAAAAACATAGTTTAAAATATTATAAAGATTTTCATTACACACATATGATACAAAAACATTTTCCTTTAATCAAGACTTTGCCATAGTAGTGTGTTCAATTGGGAAACAATGAAAATGTTTGGTAAGAATCCAGTAAATTTTTTCTATTTATTATTCAAATCATATAATTTTTGTTCAAAATCTGTACATATTCTCGTGACGCTTTCCATACTGGATCTTGATTTAGAATTGAATCATCAGTAGATACTAAAGGATTTCTACAGGATCCTCATTCAAATTTGGTAGCATCTGAAAAGGAAAAGAAAGAATTATCTTCTTTCTCCAAAATAATTTTCACTACAACTGATTAAAAAAAAAGAAGAAGAAAAGAAAAGAAAAGAAAAAGAAAAGAAAAGACAAAGAAAAAAACAAAGTTGTGGCCTTTATGAGGGTTAAGAAAAATGAAAAATACCTACGTACAACTGCAATATGAAACCCAAGGTTAGTATTAAATATATTTTGCTCAGGGTTGCACACTGAACTAATTGCTATTGTGGATAAATGTCAGAGTTTCTGGTTTCTTCATTACAAGGTGAAATTACAAGATGAGGACACAGTCCACCCTGAACAATCATAAACTATAAACGGAAAAATCAAACAGGCATTTCCAAACAGAGCCAAGTATACAGATGTAAGTGACAGGTATAAAACACAGCACTACTGGAACATATGGAAGGGACATCCCAGTTTTGTGTCAATATTGTCTGTTCTTTGGTGAAGGTGATATGTCAGCTGATACCTGAAGGACAAGGAAAAAGTATGCTAGGTAGAGGGAAGAAGCACATACAAAGAGCTAGAAGTGAGGAAGAACACTTGTGCAATTATGGGTAGTTTAGTTTGACAAGGTGCTAGAGCAAAGCAGCAGAGTAGGGCAAAGAGTGAGAGACAAGGCTGAATGATCTGGCAAGAAGCAAACTGATTTGGGTGTTTTCATTCCATGCTAAGGAACTTGAAGTTTTACCCAAGGGCAAAAGCAATGACAAAATCAATGAGTGATGATTGAAACCCATTACCTGTCAATGACAGCTATATGACCTCTAATTACTTAACCAAGCATTACTAAGACGACTTTGGCATTTTGGGTCTTCTATCACTAGCAGAAACAACAATTTGATAAAGCACACCTTTTCTGAGACTTGTGCAGGTTGACAGTTCCATAGGGATGGCACCAGTGAAGGAAGATTGTCGCCAGAAATAATAACAGATATATAGACTTAGGGAGATTGAAAAAACTTCTTTAACGTTAATTTATTTTTGAGAGAGAGGCAAACCACAAGTGGGCAGGGGCACAGAGAGAGGGAGACACAGAATCTGAAGCAGGCTCCAGGCTCCGAGCTTTCAGCACAGAGCCCTCTGTGGGGCCTGAACCCACCTGAGCTGAAATCAGTCGCCCAACCGACTGAACCACCTGCTTGCCCCTAGACTTGTGGGAGATTTTAAAAGAGCTATGACACATGAGGACTAAATGAGGAAGAAGTGTGTTCTTCATTATGCTCATGCTTTTACATTTTTTATTAGATATGTACAAAAAATTGTGAATGTAGTATCTATTATCCAAACAATGGAAAGGGATGCCATTTACTATTTATAGTTTGTTTCAGAAATCAATGATATCTAACCATACATTTTGGCAACATACCTTCTTCTAGTGCTCTGGTTATTCTTTCCTCCAACTCCTGCCGCATCTGAAATAAGCCAAATATTATTTAGAATGTGTAAGGTAAACAAAAGACATGGTAGGGATTATATATAGCTTAGGACATGTGGTCTTGAAATAATACTTGTAGAGATTAAACCAAAGTTAGGGATTGCTTAAACAGAAAAACTATCACATGAATAAAAGAAATTCCTACCTATTTTATTTTAGTTTTAGATAACGGAGAACAGATACATACATACACGCACACACACACACACACACACGTATATATGTATACATATATATACATATATACGTGTGTGTGTATACGTATATATAATATGTGTATGTTATATATATAATATATTTAGTGTATTATATTAATATATAATATGTGTACATTATATATATATATATTATGCTATTTATGTGAGTCTGATAAAAAGCACAATTAATATTGATCTATTGAACATGTATAATCTCTGAAACGTGATGTTGGATCTTACTGGGACAAAAAAGTTTAAACAAGAATCATATTGTATACTGAATTATTACCTGGAAATGATTAGAAATACTGCCATTTATGAAAGTTTAATCAGTTTTTTACCTTAATAAATTGTTCCTTAAAGTGGGCTTTCCATTTTTTCACTTGTAGAAAAACAAAATTTGAAGGAATGCTTTTTGCTGTTAATTTTTCCGGACTGACTCTTAAATACATATAAAATGAAGAGAGTGGGACTGTCTTACTGTCATGTGGAAATTCTACTGGCAAAAAATTGAGTAAAAATGTTTTGCCATCTGTATTATGACTAAAACACTTATTTCCTTTCATATCCACACAAAGATTTCAGAAAATCTCTTTGAAGAAAGGAAAAATAGGGGGTTCCAACAGTTTCCAAACTTAGCTTCTGATTTATAACTTTCTCCATTAGCGATAAGGAAAACAATATACAATTTTCAATTGTAACTTTGTTTCCTTTCTCCAAATTAGGACCAAGTTTTGAAACACTTGACTTATTAAAGTTATGGTTATCCACTTATGAAATGTGTATGAATATTTCCAACTACAGGTGACCCATGAATAACGCAGGGGTGGGGTACAGTCAAAAACCTGTATATAATTTTTCATCCCCCCAAAACTTAATTACTAATAGTCTACTCTTGACCGTAAGCCTTACCGGTAAAATAAACAGTCGATTCATACATGTTTTGTACAGTAGAATAAGCTAGGGCAAAAAATGACATTGAGAAAAATGGAAGGAAGAGGAAATACACTTAGAGTACTGTAGAGTATCTAAAAATAATCCATGTGTAAGTAAAGTAGACCCACACAGTTCAAAACCATGTTGGTCAAAGGTCAACTGTATATTACAACTGTTCCTGTCTAGAATGTACTTATTTAGATCTTTCTTAGACAAGGTAGCCTCTCCCTGAATGCCCCAAACGAGCTCCAAAGTAGTGTACAGGACAGAATCAACACTGTGGTGATAAGGATTCCAATGTCTTTACAAATTTAGGTGTGAGGACAAATGTTTTGGCTGACATGCTTCCCAATATTTTCAGAGACTGTTTTCCCTAATACCTTTTTTTAATTGAAGTATAGTTGGCATACAATGTTACACTAGTTTTTCAGTAGACAAATTCAGATTGGACAATGGGATACACTATGCTATGCTTGCTACCGTACATGTAGTTACCCTCTGTCACCATACAACATTAATACAATATTATTGACGACATTCCATATGCTGTATTCTTCATTCCTGTGACTTATTTACTTTACAACTGGAATTTGTACCTCTTACTCCCCTTCATCTATTTTGCCCATACCTCTCTACCCACCGCACCTCTAGCAACCACCAATTTGTCCTCTGTAGTTATGATTCTGTTTGTTCACTTGTTTTGTTTTTTTTATATTCCACATGTAAGTGAAATCAGATGGTATTTATTTGTCTTTCTGCGATTTATTTCACCTCGCATAATACCCTCTACGTCTATCAATGTTGTCACAAATGGCAAGATCTCATTCTTTTTGATAGCTGAGCTATATTTCATTGTATACATATTACACATTGTCTTTATCCGTTCATCTCTCCATGGACACTTAGTTTGCTTCCCTATTTTGGTTATCGCAAACAATATTTCCATAAACATAGGGATGCATACAGCTTTTCAAATTAGTGTTTTCATTTTCTTTGGGTAAATACGCAGCAGTGGAATTAATGAATATCTATTTTTGAGTTTTTGAGGAACCATAACACTTTTTTGACAATAGCATTATATTCAGGCCTTATAAAATGAATGGGACAACATGACTATACCAGACTTATAAAACTAATTACTCAATACCAGATGATGGGGGAAGGCTGTATTCAAACAATTTTATATTACCATTAATAAATACGATATAAGATCTAAACCACGTTTTTTATATGACATGACTTAAGGAGCTACCAAGGTAATGTTGCATCTTTTCCCCAAAAGCTCTTTTCCTAAATATTTACCTCTGTGACCTTTATGTTTATATCTAGGTAAAAACTGTGTTTCGATAGTGAAAATAGCTTTCAAGTCCATGAATAAGAACACATGTGTACTTTTGTGTATACCTTTCCATTGATCAGAAATATAAGAGGGTGAGAAAATTATACACAGAATAACTATATATCAGCAAATTTTAATTCAAAGAACATTTTTAAAGGATTTTTAATTAGAAGGATTTTCCCATTAACTGTTAACATACAAATATGGCCCATAGAAATCTAAGGTTCGGTTGGGGACACTGCAGGATTGAGGGACAAGGAAGTCACAGCCGTAGTCTCCATCTCTCCTTTAGTTAGACAGCTCTACTTCTCTCTGTTTTACACAATACAGTTTAATGCAAAAAAAAACAAAACAAAACTACGTTCTATTGTTTGAAAAAAAAATTATTTTGAAGATATAAATGTCACTAATTTAGTCAAAATCCCGAATTTTGCGTAATAGACAAAAAGGGCTCAGAGAGAGTGTACCTTGCCTGAGATCATGAAACCAACTAGATGCAGACCAGGAATACACTTGTGGTCTTACCAAGCCTACAGTTCTATGCCAGTTACTTCCTCATAGTCAGGAAAAATACGTGTATTTTAAGTATAATTCAGAGAAAATGAATACATAAAACTTTGCCATGTGGCTCAGTAATGCTTAGGTATGAGGCACACAATAGTAGCCCTCTAAATTACAAATTTTAAAGTCATGAATGAAAATAAAGGAACAGAAATTATGTTAACTCCTTTTAGTAGCCGTCAATTTTTAAGCACAACTTTTTTAATTTTTTTTAAATTTTTTTTAATGTTTATTTATTTTTGAGACAGAGGGAGAGCATGAACGGGGGAGGGTCAGAGAGAGGGAGACACAGAATCTGAAACAGGCTCCAGGCTCTGAGCTGTCAGCACCGAGCCCGATGCAGGGCTCAAACTCACGGACCGCAAGATCATGACCTGAGCCAAAGTCGGCCGTTTAACCGACTGAGGCACCCAGGCACCCCAAGCACAACTTTTTTAAACCACAGGACAGAGAACTTGAAAGAGAAGATCTTTAGGTGAAGCAAGCAAGCTGAAACTGAGGAAATTCTTCCTGAAAGCATTATTTATTCCTTCCAAAGAAAATTTGTTTTATCAAAATCAATCAACAAATGAGTGAACCCATGGTGTGGTTATTTATAGCAAAATTTAAAACCCAACACAGATTTCTCTTTCCCTTCTAGCATGCTTCTGTCTAACCTCTCATCATTCGTTGTATGTACAAAAGACACAATTCACTTTATTTATAATTTAAATCCAGTCGGAAATTATAGGTGAACCTTCACTTCTCACATGTGGACTTATCTCTGTCTCCCTCCCGAGGGGAAGGGAGACTTACCTAACAGGTGAATTTGGGAGAAGGAGCTAAGCAATGCTTCTGTGTTTCTGGATCTCCTCTTTGAAAAGATGTGCCTGCCCACAGTAACATGAATTTGGGTCTGCTCTCAGCTCTGTGGTAAGCACCCAGCCCCCGGGGTGGGGGTCAAGCATTTGTTTCCTCAATTTACAACTGTGTGGGGAAGTGCCCAATTTGGCAGGAATCCCAAAGTGGCTAACATAACCTAAATCATATCCTCCAGTTTGTTAGTGTTTATTAGTAATAAAGCTACTAAGTTTCTCTCCAACTCCCTGTCTCCTGTGTTCTGAATTTAGAAAGAGAAGAGCAGGGTTACTTGCTGCCTACCCAGTGTCACCTGTCACAGCTCCACCGAGAAAAATGACTAGACAGCACTTACAGAAACATTCTCTTCTTCCTTGACTTCATAATTAATGTACATTGTTCAAAAGCATCGCTCACTCGAAAGAGAGAAAAAGTTGAAAGGAACCATTTTAGGAACAAACATAGAAAGCCAGACAAACTGAGGACACAGAGGAGTACATTCCAAATGAAAGAACATGACAAAACCTAAGAAAAAAAACTAAGTGAAACAGAGATAAGTAATGTACTTCATAAAGAGTTCAAGGTAACGGTCATAAAGATGCTCAGTGAACTCGGGAGAAGAAAGAATGGATCCAGTGATAACATCAGAAGGAGATACAAAATATAAAAAAGAACCAATCAGAGCTGAAGGATACAATAACAGAAATGACAAATACACTAGAGGGAATCAACAGCAGATAAGAAGATGCAGAAGAACAGATCAACAATTTGCAAGACAGGGTAGTAGAAATCATTCAAGTCAAAAAACAAAAAGAAAAAAGAATTTTAAAAATGAGGCTAGGTTAAGGGACTTGTGCGACAACATTCAGTGTAATAATACTTGCATTCAAGGGGTTCCAGAAAAAGAAAAGACAAAGGGGCAAAGAACTCATTTGAAGAAATAAAAGCTTCATTTTAAAAATTCAAATATTTGCTTGATTTAGCTATTTGTAAAATGCTCTACAATCACTCATCAAGATATTTTATAAAAATGGAAACAAAGGTGGTATAAGTCAAAAAAAAAAGGAAAAAGAAAAAAGTGACATAAATAAGAAAGCAATTAAAGATGTATTCTCATGTAAGAAAATAGCACCACTTTTAACTTAAAAGAGAAATTAACCTTTTTAGTGTTACAAGTTGATTTAATTCATAAAAAGGACTTACCATGGATTCTTTTTTTTTCTTTTTTTTTAGAGTAGCCTCCATGCTTAGCATAGAGCCCAATGCAGGACTTGAACTCATGACCCTGAGATCAAAACCTGAGCTGAGATCAAGAGTTAGACGCTGAACTGACTGAGCCACCCAGGCACCCTCATGGATTCTTTTAAATAGTAAACATTCATATGTCGTTAAGGGTTTGGAGGATGATCATTCACTGACATACAGGGGCGGACAGACTGGATTATAGCAAAACTTTCAAATGTTAATGAACCACTGCCAACTGAAAATAAGTCTAAGCATCTAAGTGTCCCCGTGGTTACCAGGCAATAGCATTTACTTTCTAAAATCAAATTTAAATGAAAGCTTTTCAAGAAATTTAAAATGGGTAAGTTTAGTTATATTTACTGAATACAGTTAATGCTAGGTGTCTCTTGTGGCACACCTGGGTGGCTCAGTTGTTTTTAGTGTCCAAATCTTGATTTTGACTCAGGTCATGATCTCATGGTTTTGAGACTGAGCCCCACATTCGGCTCTGTGCTGAGCATGAAACCTGCTTGGGATTCTCTTTCTCCCTCTCCTTTTGCCCCTCCCCGGCATGCACTCACTCATTCTCTCACTAAAACAAAATAAAAATAAGTATCTCTTAGAAATGAGAGATCAAGGGACTAATATATATATATATAATATATTAATATATTAATATTATATAATTAATATTATATATTAATGTTAATATTAAATATTATATATTATATTATAATATATTATATTTTATTATATTAAAATTATATTAATATTATATGAATATAATATTATTTATATTATATATATATATATATAAAATTTACCTCAGTTCTTTCTTAGCACATATAATGCTGACTTTTATCTCGTATGTGCTAGTTACTTAAACAACTCAGAATTTCGCCAAATTAAAAGCAACATCAGATATCTGAAACCTAAACTAAACAGATAATATAACTAACCTTCCACAAGGAAGCCTCCCTGTCGTCATATGACGGCCGTGGGTTTAAGGTAGGAATCACTAAGTTTCCTCTTGGAGTAAGGTTTCCATTGAGCACTAAATTATTTTCAAAATGTCCACAATAAGGTGGTTCCAGGCCTGGGCTCATAGTAAGGGTCCTGAGTAAAGTTTGGTGCTGCTGTCTCTCCACAAGAAAATTTGTATTGCTCTCTGACAGTCTCTCCTTAGCCCTGTGAAGATTAAAAAACACAAATACATTTTCTTTTTCCCTAAATCATTCCTAAATGACATACTTTTTTTTTTAGGTTTCCATAATAGTAAATAGCATTTGCCATTGAACAGTGTTTTAACACTGAACATGTGACGGAGCACACCTAGTATCTAAAATTATACTTTTAAAATTGTTCTAAAGAAATACTTATGTTTCCAGGGGGATTCCTAACTAACAATTCAAATTAGGGAAGGGACAGAAGTGGCTATCAGTGAGGTACATGGGTTAACAAATAATACTTGCTGTCTTCTGGAATGGCTGTACTGACAGGATCCTTTAGGATGCCATTATATATACATACTTATATTTAGTAAACCTGTTTACAGATGTAAAACTAAACCATCCCTCAAAGACGTTTTCAAGCGTTTGCTTTCACCACTCTTGTACATTTCACTTATTATCTCAAAGAAACTGAGCATTTGACACTGAGGAATCATTGAGACCAACAATCTCTAGGGGAGATAGTAGATGACAGACGTGTGATCAGAAAGAACTAAAACAGCTACAGAGGCAATTAGCTCATAACAGTTACCAAGGCACTGGAGGCAGAATCTGCCCTTTCTGTCTTCAGTCTTCCACATGCCTCCCTCCCACCATGGTGCTCTTTTAGCCACTTTGGGAATTATACTACCCTTCAGCCCTGTGTGAGTCTTTCTGTATTTCACCTGGATGCCTTTATGTAAAGTAGAAAAAAGCATAAAGGATAGTTTTTCTCAAGGCCCACTCTAGTAATCATACCAAAGGTCACAATCAAGAGAATAAATGTACCAAGCTGCCAGGATGAGTAGTAGTAGTACTTGACCTTTTCGGTTAAAGATGTAATCTTCCAAAAAGAAACTCACCGACATTTCTATTTAGGGTAATTCTGACAAGCAATTTTATAATAATACGCTTCTAAATGAGAAAGTTTCAAACAATGCACTTAAAGACTAGCAGATCTGATCAATGGAAAATATACGGGGGGGGTGCGGGGGTGGGGTGGGGGGAAGAGGTCCTGTAAAACCGAAAAAAAAGAGGAGGGATGCAAACTGTCCTGGACTAACATTTCAAAGGTAAGTTCACTTAGAAACCTCATTTTCCAAAATAACACGATCTAGTTGGTTTTCACTTCCTACTCATCTCATGATCTTGGCTCCACAGAAATTATGCTTTAGAGGCAAATTAATGAGCTAAATTTCTTGTCTATGATTCTGTTTTGACTTACCTGTTCAGCTTATTTCTCAAGGACTTTATAAGTTTTAATTCTTCTAGGTAGAGTTGCCTGTAGGTTTCCAACTCTGTTTTAGTAGAATCTTGAGAAGTCTTCATTGTAGAGACCTGAGATTCCAGATCTTTAATTCTAAGTTCCATTTGATTTCTCATTGAAGCATGGTCATTTTCTCTTAACTGGTCCAAGTTTTGTCGAGCTGCTGCTTGTGCCTAATGAAAAAAAAATTAACACGATAGTTTCAAAATAGGTATAATCTGAATAATTAATTATACCTGTTTCCTTTAGTTCTGAGTCAATGTTTCAGAGAGAAATTTTAAATGAAAAAAAGCTCAAGTGTACAATATCTATCATCAATGTCAACTGAATTAAACATGATTTATAAAATTAAAGTTCAAACATTCCTGTATTAGTATTCACGCAATCTGATAATTCAAATAATAGAATCAATGAGAAAATTTTAAAGGTCAACAATAAACTTAAGCATAATCCAAGTACAGTGCAATTTTGAAATCATAATTTTTCTTTTCCTCTTCATAGTGAGACTAGTTGTTTAAATCATCATTTTTTCTTATCCTCTCGATTTAGTAGGAATAATGATGAAAACTGAAATCTTTAAAGGGTGGAACAAATGCCTCCAGAAATCTACAAACTACCATAAAGCAAGTAGAGGAAACCCCTACAATACATCTATCCAAAATGTAATTTCCAGTAAAATGAGTTAAAGCACATTACAGATCAATCAATTAACCTGTAAAAACAGGTTGACTTCGTGTAATTTTTCTACTATGTCCAGTCGTGCTCTTTCTTCAATCTCCTGTTTATACTGCTCCACTTGACTGCGTTGTACCATATTCATTTCCATAAATTGTTTCAATTTTACTACTTCTTGCTGTAACTTCTTGTTGTTGCTCTCTAGTTTTTCACATTCTTCTTTGAAAGCTCTCATTGATAATGACTCTTGAAGAACTTGATTTTTTGCATCCAGGTGTAGATATTTTGAAGATGTAGTTTCCAGTTCTGTTGTAAGGACATCAGCCTGCATGAATAAAACACTATAGTTTGGAAGGGAATGAAAAGAGTCTAACTCAAAACTACTATGAACATTTTTTTTTCAGATTTTAAGTAATCTCTACACCCAGTGTGAGGCTCACAATCTCAAGATCAAGAGTAACTGAGCCAGCCAGGCACTCAAATTTTTAAATAAACTCATTTGCAATAAAATGTTACCTGTCTTAGAATGTGGAACCTTAAACAAGTCAGAAAATCAAGAGACACGTTAAAGACATCAGGTGTTACTGAAATAGATCTTTGCTATCATTCTCTTTAGTACACATTTGCACTTGATTCTATACTTTTATTTTTTCTATGATTTTTTCATATCTTTCTTTCATAAAATAAGTCCCCTCTTAGGAGAAAGTCTCTTAGCCCTTCCCCCATCTTAACACTCCATAACTTTTAAAGAAGTTTTAGCAATATCGTATTGACTTATGTATGCCCAAGTCAAAAAATACGTCCCAAGATAAGACTCTGGAAATAAGACTCTAATTCATGAATCTACAAGTAAGGCTTCTAATGCCACGGCCTGTTTCTGAACTGCAAATGTTTTATGCTAATTTGAACTGCATTCCCAGGAGAAATGGTTCTCTGGGATGTGTTAAGAAATCACATCTCCCAGTATAAAACTTTAATTGCATGATCCACATACTTTTTTGAGGCTAAAAAAAAATTTAATTCAATACTGTTATCTTGTAATCCTTTGTTACTTTCTAGAAAATAAGAGATCATACTAAACAGAAACAACCACAACAACAAAACTGGCTGGAGTTTCAGTGATGCTGAGTTGGGAACGACTTCCATCCATTCTATATGATTGGTAAGACAAGGTGAGTGGATGTGGTGGTTTTATAAATTCGTTGATACTTCTGTGAAAATCCCTGCCCTTAAATATATGCTGGCTTCAGTAACTGGTTTCTAGTGAACAGAATATGCAGAACTGCTGTGATTTTTAAGGCCAGCTTAGAAAATGTGATACAGCTCCCATCTGACTTTCTTTCTCTAGGGAAGCTCACCCTTAGAACGCAGCCACCACGTGGTGAGGAATCCCAGGCTACCTAGTGAGTCTTCATGCAGATACTCCAGCTGAGACTAGCCAACGTCCTAGCCAAAGGCCAGCCTCAACAGCCAAACACGTGCATGAACAAGCCTTTAGATGATTCTAGTCTCCAGCTTCCAGTTATGCCAGCTGATGCCAAAAGAAGAAGAAATGAGTTGCCCTACTCTGCTGTGCCTAAAGATTGGTGAACAAGATAAATGCTGTTTTGAACTTCCAGGTGTTGAGGTAGCCTATAATGCAGCAGTAAATTGCTACCACAGATACTGATACTAAAAATGGTGTGCTGCTATTCAAAAAAACCTAAAACTAAACTTCCTTTGAACCAGGAGGTAGGTGGAACCTGGAAAGATGTAGAAAAGCGTAAGAATGAGACCCAAAAAGGGCCTCCACAAGACTCTTAGTGGAAACCTGATGGCCTGTGAAGAGGCTGACAGCAAGGGTTTCTAAGCAAGTGAAGAAAATGACACTGGAGGAAAGGGAAGTCATGCTACAAAATACCTGAAAGTAAAACGGATAGGAAAGAGAAACTAAAGAAAGACTATGCAACTGAAAGGAACCAGGACTTACTGGGTTCAAGTATCTGTTTCTCATTTACAGCCTCTCTACATGTTGAACTGTCAAATAATGCTAAAATAAAGAAATGGCTTTTGGGTTAAGAGAAACTCCAGGGTGCTACCAGGAAAACAGAAAGATTTAAGGTATGCCTCCAATTTCTTTAAGGATCTTAAGAGTATAAGATTTTTTTTTTAAGTGGGTTCCATACCCGACATGGGGCTTAAACTCAGCACCCAGAGATCAAGTGTCACATGCTCTACCAACTGAGCCAGACAGGAGCCCCAAGAGTAGACGAATTTTAAAGGCATTGTCCTATAAGAGCTTCACAGGAAACCTGAAGCGAAAAGCTTATCTCAAAAGGACTTGGGAGGGTCGCTTTGCTAAAACACGGCATGAAATCCAGTAATATTTACAGAAAACTAAAAAAGGTAAGAGATTTATAGTAGCAAACATACTATTTGCTACCTTGGACTAAAAGAGACCAAATAGTGCAAAATGAAAAGAGGCCTTTGGGTCTTACAAGTCCCACAGGGAGGAAGCAGGATGAAAAAACAGCTGCAAATACAGGTCATTCCTTATGAAAAGGAAGGAACCAAGAGCTCAAAGAGTAAAGAAAGGGAAGAGACATGAAGAAAGTATTCCCGTGGTTAGGACTAAGTCCTATCTTAAGAACTGACAACATGCATCAGGCTATATTTCAAAACTCTTGTGGACTAGGGTGCTTCCCATCTTCTTTTTCTGAGTGGGTGAGTCCTCAGCAGTTGACTAGAATGTTGCATTTGTGAGTGGTAAATCACTGTCTCTTTCATTCTCAAGTCCTCACATTGAGAACCCTTGCACTGAAGAGGCTATATTTGAGATACCATAACCCAGGCAGCTTATCCCCACTGCACCCGATTAAGATAGTAAGATCTTGGACTCAAGCCCTGAACCTGATGCCATGATAACTGAGACTTGCAGGAGGTATTGGAGGGGGAGGGGAGTGAATGTATTTTTCAGGTGGGAGGAATACAAACATTTGTGGCCAGTGGGTAAAGTATACTGCTTTTTAAAGGTGTCCATAGGTTTTAAATATTAATTCCACTAAAAAAAAAAGACCATGGAACAACCTTAGTGACTTGCTCCTAATGAACAGAATATGTGACTATGATCCTGTGTGTATTCCAAGTCTAGGTGACAAAACGCGATTCTGCCTTGCTCTGTATCTCAGGCTGCTAACTTGGAATCTAGCTCCCCGTCTAGTGAGGAAGCCTAGGCCACAAAGAGAGTCTAGGTGTGTCAGTTTAAGTGTTTCTGCTGCCTCCTGAACTGAAGTCCCAGACAACAGCCAGCACCAACCACCAGACGTTAGTGAACAAATCTTCAAATGGATCCAACCCCAAACCTTTCAGTTGCCCCACCTGAAGCTGAGCGGGGCAGAGACTAGCTGTCCTGGCCACACTTTTCCTAACAGATTTGTGAACAAAAGAAATCTAACCTTTGGGGAGTGTGTTAAGAAAAAAACAAAAATGATAAATTGAAATGTGGATTAAAAAAAAGAGATAAGATACATAAACTTGTATAGGAGAAATTGGTCTCCATTAAAGTAGGATGTAATAAATGTTAAGATTAATTTATTAACAACCAATGGTGCTAATGAGAAGAAGCAGATAACTAGAAGCAAGATCTAAGAAGTTTTTCTCTCAGTTTTTCCCCAGCTAGGATCATATTAACTGCTCATTTTCCATATATGGCCTTTATTATGTTGAGGTATGGTTCCTCTAAGCCTACTTTGTTGAAGTTTATATCATGAATGGATGTTATAGTTTGTCAAATTCTTTTTCTGCATCTATTGCAATGATATGACTTTATGCTTTTTTGAAAATTAATATGAGGTATCACATTCATTGATTTGCAAATATTGAACCACCCCTGCAAACCAGGGATAAATCCCATTTGGTTACAGTGAATGATAGAATGATTTTTTTAATGTTTATTTATTTTGGAGAAGGAGCACAAGCAGGGGAGGGGCAGAGAGAGAGGGAAATACAGAATCTGAAATCTCCAGGGTCCAAGCTGTCAACAGAGCCTGACACTGGGCTCAAACCGACGGACCATGAGATCATAACCTGAGCTGAAATTGGATGCTTACCTCACTAAGCCACCCAGCTGCCTCTGCCCCTGGTGAATGATTTTTTAATGTATTGTTGGAATCAGTTTGCTTATTTTGTTGAAGATTTTTGCATGTTCATCAGAGATGCTGGCCTGTAATTCTCTCTGTGGTGTCTTTATCTGGTTTTGGTATCACGGTAAAGCTGGCATAGAATAAATTTGGAAGTTTCCCTTCCTTTTATGTTTTTCGGGAACAATTTGAAAAGGACAGGTTAAAAATGTTTTTTTTTTTTTTTTTTTTTTTGTATTAGCTCTTCTTTACATGTTAAAATTTACGTCTGAATTCATCTGGTCCTAGACTTGTGTTTGTTGAGAGTTTTTTGATTCCTGATTCAGTTTCCTTGCTGGTTATTGATTTTTTTTTCAAATTTTCTATTTCTTCTTGTTTTACTTTGGTAAGTTATATATTTCCAGGAATTTATTCAATTCTTCTAAGTTGTCCAACTTGTTGGCATACATTTTTCCACAATATTCTCTCATAAATGTTTGTATTTCTGTGGTGTTGGTTCTTATTTCTATTCTCATATTTGTGGTTTCATTTATTTTGTTTTTTTCTATTTTCTTGTTGATTACTCTGGCTAACAACTTATCAGTTTTATTAATTTTTACAAAGAACCAGCTCTAGGTTTCATTGATTTGTTCTAGTATTATCTGTTTTTTGTTTGTCTATCATTCATTTCTGCTTTAATTTCTTTTTTAATTTTATTTTGAGAAAGACCACACATGAGTGGGGGATGGGCAGAGAGAGAGAGAGTGAGAGAGAGAAGGAAAGAGAGAATCCCAGACAGGTTCCATGCTGCCAGCAGAGAGCCTAACATGGGGCTCGATCTCGCAACTGTGAGATCATGACCTGAGCCAAAATCGAGAGTCAGACACTTAACCAGTTAAGCCACCGAAGGGCCCCCTGCTCTCATCATTATTACTTGCTTTCTTCTGTTGGCTTCAGGCTTCATTTGTTGTTCTTTTTCTAGCTCCTTTAGGTGTAAGGTTAGGTTGTTTGAAATTTTTCTTGCCCCTTGAAGTAGGCTTATATTGCTATGTACTTCCCTCTTAGGACCACTTTTGCAGGATCTCAAAGGTTTCAGACCATTGTTTTTTTTTTTTTTTTTTTTTCATTTCTATTTGTATACACGTATTTTTTTTAAGTTTCTTCTTGTATCTCTTGCTTAACCCATTGCAGTGTAGTACCACGTTATTTAACCTGCATGTATTGTTTTTAATAATTAAGGCCTTTTTTTTTTTATCCATTCTTGAGAATAGTCCACGTATAGTTGAAAACAACGTGTATTCTGTTTTAAGATGGAAAGTTCTGAAAAAAATCTCTTAAATCCAATCTGGTCCGCTCTGTCATTCAAAGCCATTGTTTCTTTTTTTTTTTTTTTATTAAATATATGAAATTTATTGTCAAATTGGTTTCCATACAACACTCAGTGCTCATCTCAACAGGTGCCCTCCTCAATACCCATCACCCACCCTCCACTCCCTCCCACCCCCATCAGCCCTCAGTTTGTTCTCAGTTTTTAAGAGTGTCTTATGCTTTGGCTCTCTTCCACACTAACATCTTTTTTTTTCCTTCCCCTCCCCCATGGATTCCTGTTAAGTTTCTCAGGATCCACATAAGAGTGAACACATATGATATCTGTCTTTCTCGTATGGCTCAAAGCCATTGTTTCTTTGGTGATTTTCTGTTAAGATGTATTTTTTGGTGATTTTTTTGTTAAGATATGTTGATGTAAATGGGGTGTTAAAGTACCCTATTACTGTCTTATTATCAATTAGTTCCTTTATGTTGGTTATTGTTTTATGTACTTGAGTGCTCTCATGGTGGGTGCATAAATATTTACAATTGTTAGATCTTCCTATTGGATTGTACCCTTTATTATGGTACAGTAGCATTCTTTGGCTCTTGCTACAGTCTTTGTTTTTGGTTTATTTATTTCGAGGGAGACAGAGTTGGGGAGGGACATAGAAAGGGGGAGAGAAAATTTCAAGCAGCCTCCATGCTGTCAGCCTGGAACCCAACATGGGGCTCAAAGCCACCAGCATAAGATCATGACCTGAGCCAAGACCTAGTCAGTCGCTCAAATGACTGATGACTGAGGCACCCAGGTGCCCCACAGTCTTTGTTTTAAGGACTCTTTTGTCTAACAAAAGTATCACTATTTTTTTCTTTTAACGTGATAAATTTTTCTCCATCCCCTCGCTTTCATTTTTTTTTAATAGAATTTATTGTCAACTTGGCTAATATACAGTGTGTATAGTGTGCTCTTGGTTTTGGGAGTAGATTCCCGTGGTTCATCACTTATAGACAACACCCAGGGCTCATCCCAAAAAGTGCCCTCCTCAATGCCCACCACCCACTTTCCCTTCTTACCCACCGCCCCCCATCAACCCTCTATTTGTTCTCTACATTCGAGAGTCTCCTATGGTTTGCCCCTCTCCTTCTCTGTAACTATTTTTCCCCTTCCCTTCCCCCACGGTCTTCTGTTACATTTCTCAAGTTCCACATAGGAGAAAAACATATGATATCTGTCTTTCGGTGACTTATTTCATGTAGCATAATACCTTCTAGTTCCATCCATATTGCAAGAGATAGCACGATTTCACTCTTTCTCCTTGCCAGGTAGTATTTCAGTGTATATATAAACCACACCTCTTTATCCATTTATCAGTTGATGGGCATTTAGGCTTTTCCCAGAATTTGGCTATTGTTGAAAGCACTGCTACAGACACTGGAGTACATGTGCCCCTATGAATCAGCACTCCTGTATCCTTTGCATAAATTCCCAGTAGTGCTATTGAGGGGTCGTAAGGTAGTTCGATTTTCAATTGTTTTGAGGAACGTATGCACTCTTTTCCAGAGGGGCTGCACCAGTTTGCATTACCACCAACAGTGCAAGCATCCCCTCACTTTCAATCTTCAGGTGTCTTTATGTCTAAAATGAAGTTTTTATAGGCAGCATACAGATGGGTCTTGTTTTTTAATCCATCCTGTCACCCTAGGTCTTTTGGTTGGAGTGTTTATTCCATTTATATCCAAAGTAATTATTGACAGGTATGTATTTATTGTCATTTTACTACTTGTTTTGTGGTTGTTTCTGGAGATTTTCTCAAATCCTTTATTGTTTTTCTCGCTTTGATGTCTTTCTAATTTGCTTTCATGATATATTTGGATTTCTTTCTCTTTATTCTTTGCATGGTTATTAGTGGGTTTTGGTATATGATAAGCATTAATTTGTATATCACCTCTTCTGCGTGTAGCAGTCTATATTAAGTTGATGGTCACTTAAGTTAGAGCTCATTTTTTTTCTCCTCCCCATGTTTTGATAAGCTATTATATTGTACATCCTTTTTTGGGGCATTCCTTGAAGATTTTTTTTTTTTACAGAAACATACATTTTTTACTGCTTTTACATTTCCTGCCTTTATACTGTCACTTTTGATCTCTCCTTTCCACTCAGAGTCCCCGATAATATTTCTTACAGGCTGATTTATTGGTCACAAACTCCTTCCATTTTTGTTTGAGAAATTCTTTATCTCTCCTTCTATTATGAATGATAGCCTTACTGGATAGAGTATATTTGGCTGCAGATTCTTCTCATTCAGCACTTTGAATATATCATGCCATTTCCTTCTGCCTTGCAAAGTTTCTGTTGAAAAATCTCCTGCTAGCCTTGTGGGTTTTCCCTTGGAAGTGAATGTCTTATTTTGCTGCTTTTAAGATTTGTAGCAGTGGGGCGCCTTCGTGGCTCAGTCTGTGAAGCATGACTTGATCTTAGCTCAAGTGGTGACCTTGCAGTTCGTGCGTTTAAGCCCTCCAGTGGGCTCTGCGCTGACAGCACAGAGAGTGCCTGGGATTCTCTCTCTCTCTCTCTCTCTCTCACTCTGTCTCTCTCTCTGCCACTCCCCTGCTTGTGTCTGCGTTTTGTCACAGAAATAAAAAAAAAAAACAAAAGCAAAAACAAAACACTAAAAAAAAAAGATGTTAGCAGTATATTTTGCAAATTTAATTACAATATGTCTTGGGTGTTGATTTTGATGGAAGTTCTCTGTGCCTCCTGGATCTGGATGTCTGTTTTCTTCTCCACATTACGGAATTTTTCAGTTATTGTGTCTTCAAATCAGTTATCTGTCCCCTTCTCTCTGTATTCTTCTTCTGGGACTCCTATCATATGAATGTTCTTACATTTGACGGAGTCACCGAGTGCCTTAAGTCTATTCTTGCATTGGATAATTCTTCTTTGTCTTCTTCAGCTTCACTGCTTTCCATTACTCTGTCTTCTAGGTCATTAATTTGTTCCTCTGCTTCTTCCAGCTTGCTGTTAATTTTTACTGCACTCTTCATCTCTGATTCTTCAACTCTTTTATGTCTGTGGTAAGGGCCTCTCGGATGTCTTCCATTCTTTTCTCAAGTCCAGTGAATATCCTTATGATCATGGTTTTAAATTCTCCATTAGGCGTGTTATTTACATCTGTCCCATTTAGGTCTCTGGCCATGGCCTTATCCTGTCCTTTCATTTGGGATAAATGCTTCTGTCTTTTCCTTTTGTCTAAGTATCTGCCAGCTTCTGTGTGTTAGAGAAGCCAGTTATGTCACCTGCTCCCGAAAGTAATGGACTTAGGAAAAAGACGTCGTGTAATGCCCAGGGTCTAGCACTTCAGGCAGTGTCACCAGTGTGTGCTGCATGTGTTCTGCTCTTGTGTTCTGGCTATGCTATCCTTTAGGCCAGTCGTCTGCAGAGGCTCTCCTTGCCTGGTCTGGTGAGTGTTTGGTCCCTGGCCTGAATGTAGCGGGTTTTAACTAGGTGTGCTCTGGTCTGCTTATGAAATGAGACCTGTCACCACCTCTACTGGAACTGAGGCCAAGGGAAGCTCTCTGGTTGGGAGATGTGGTGTGGGCAGGCATTTGTCCTGGTCTTCTGGGGGAGGGGTCTGCTGTGCTGGGACTCAAGCAAGAGTGATTGAGAAAGGTAGTTCCACCAGAGTGCAAGGGGGTGGTGTTTGGTGTAAGCAAGTTAGGTAACCAGTGTTAGCAATGCACTGCTTCCTGCAGGTGGCTTTATGTTTGTGGTGAGGGGCAGGAGAAGGAGTTGGTGCCAGCCAGCGGCTTTGTTCCTACAGACAGGTCTCTCTGAACTTTGCCCCTGAGGGACATGCTCTGAGAAGAGCAACTAATCTCCCCACTGTGTGCCCCAGGCACTCTTCAGACCACTGTACCCACGCTATATGCTCCCACGTTGTTTGCCTGCCCTCTGTCCATGAGCAGTGGAGTACCTCAGGGCTCTAAACCAGCTAAATCGGATGCCCTTGAAAACTCCAGACTTTACACACTACTGGTTGCAAGAACTCACGAAATGCAGGCCCTCTTGTTTTCCAAGCCAGTGGCTATGGGGAAATGTTCTCTTTGTGCGTTCCCCTGTGCATTTCTCTCTCTCACCCTTACCCACAACCTCGACTCCCTCCCCTCTGCAGAACCCAGGATCTGTTTCTCTTCTAGACGACATTTCTGCATCAAGGACCTTCTTTGATGTGGCCTCTTCTCTCCCTTTTGTTGTGGAGTTTGTTCTGTCAGTCTTCAGGTCGATTTCTGGGGTTTTTAGGGTGAGCTGATTGTTATCTAGTTGTATTCGTGGGATGAGGCAAGCCTAGAGTCCTCCTACTCCTCTGCCTTCTTCCTGTCTCTAAGATCTTTTTCTAAGATTCCCTTCAATTCCAACAATTCTTACAAGTAGACAGGAATGCCTCTTTAGAATGTCCCCTCAGGTTAAGGTAGAAGCACAGAGACCTACAATTTGAAGCACAATAGTTGAAAAACTAGAAAGAGTCAATTCGATAACCAAAATTGGGCCTTTGGTCTGATTTCAATGAAAGGAAATAGGCAGCTTTGAGTATTTTTTAATCCATTGAATACTCAATCTTCATTCTCCTTTCCTCAGTGAGGAAATAAAGAGAATGTCATGGAATCATTTTTCATCTTTTCAGTAGCAAAACAAATGTACTGTCCTTTAGCACTACTTAAATTAACTCCACATTCTCCTTTACCTTACTTCAACCTTCTTTGTGTGGGGAGGTAAGATCACTTCATCTTTGTGTTGTCCCACAATGCTTCTCCATATCATACAAGGTGGCTTCAAAAGTTTGTTGTCATTCAAATTACCAATCTAGTATTTGTCTCTGATAAATCAACTTAATACTACCGCAATTTGTACAGCTGTATTGTTTTAATGATATAATGTTTATTCCATTAATTATACGCTGAGCTAAAACATATAGCTAAGCATATCTTTCTATTCAAGTGAAAGAAGGGAAACAGGCTGCTGTGTTTTCCAAGAAAGTATGATCTGTGCCAAGCACAGGATTAACACCAGTGTTACACACAAGAACCAGGTCAGAAGAGGATCTCATTGTGAATTGCAAGATGATGGGTTAGCAAGATTGCTTAACAGGAAAGAGGAATAGCCTAGAGTTAATCTTTTCCTTCCTAGATGGTGAAAACTATGGATGAGTCTATGCATTATAATGAGATAATAAAATATGATGAAGTAAATGTTAGTAGACTGAGTCAAAAGATCCTATGGCCAAGATTTGATGGAAATGAAAGTGGGCAGCACTGACTGAGACACTAAAAGTTTGCCTCAACCTCTCAGGTCATGATCCCAGGGTCATGGGATCAAGACCCCTGTCAGCCTCCACACTAAGTGTGAAGTCTGCTAAAAATTCTCTCGTCTCTCTCTCTCTCTCTCTCTCTCCCTCTCTCTCTCTCTCTCTCTCCCTACACACCCCCTCGTCCTGCTTGTGCCCGCTCTAAAAAATATATAAATATAAATAAATAAATTAAACAAATAAATAAATAGAAGTCTGAACACACTAAAGAAAGAGCATTTTATCTTTTTGAGCCTGACTTCACATCGAGTCATGGGGTCAGCAAGGCAAAGGCTGGCAAAAGGGTCCTTCAAGAAACAAAAATCTCTATAGGAGCAAAGTTTAGTTCTACTGCATTGACTTTTTATTATTACATAAGTGACTGGTAATTTGCAAGATAACTAGGAAAAAGTTTTCATAAAATTTGTTATGGTACTGGCATAAGGACAGACATATAGATCAATGTATTAACATTGAGAATCTAAACATAAATTCTCACATTATAGTGAACTGATTTTCCACAAGGGTGACAGACAATTAAATGGAATAAGACTAGCCTTTGTAACAAACGGTACTGGGACAAATGGATATCCACATGCAAAGCAATAAAATCAGACCTCTACCCCATAGCATATATACAAAATTAACTTAAAATCTAAGAGCTAAAATGATAAAACTCTTAGAAAAAAGCTTATGTGTATATGTTTGTGACTGGATTTGACAATGATTTCTTAGACATGACACCAAAAGACAAAAGCAGATTAAGTTTACTTCATCAAAATTAAAAAGTACTATGCTTCAAATATCACCATCAAGAAAGTGAAAGGCAAGTGACTAAATAGGGGAAAATACCTGAAAATCCCATATCTACTAAGGGATTTGCATGTAGGACATTTAAATAACTCTTCCAATAATGAAAAGACAATCCAATATAAAAACGGGCAAAAGAATGGATTAGTTCTTTAAAGACGATACAGAAATGGATAATAATCACGTTAAAAGGGAGATGTTTGGGGTTCCTGGGTGGCTCAGTCAGTTAAGCTTCTGACTTGGGCTCAGGTCACGATCTCACGGTTCGTGGGTTCGAGCCCCGCATTGGGCTCTGTGCTGACAGCTGGGAGGGAGCCTTGAGCCTGTTTCAGATTCTGTGTCTCCCTCTCTCTGACCCTCCCCTGTTCACGCTCTGTCTTCCCTGTCTCAAAAATGAGTAAAACGTTAAAAAAATAAAAAAAGAAGATGCGAGATATATATATATATATATTCTCCATGGAGTATTACTCAGCAATCAAAAAAAAAAAAGGAATCTTGCCATTTGTAACTATGTGTATGGAACTGGAGCGTATTATGCTAAGTGAAATTAGTAGGAGAAAGACAAAAATCATATAACTGCTCTCGTATGAGGACTTTAAGAGACAAAACAGATGAACAAAAGGGAAGGGAAACAAAAATAATATAAAAACAGGGAGGAGGACAAACACAGGAGACTCATAAATATGGAGAAAAAACTGAGGGTTGCTGGAGGGGTTGTGGGAGGGGGGATGTGCTAAATGGGCAAGAGGCATTAAGGAATCTACTCCTGAAATCATTGCTTCACTAAATGCTAACTAATTGGGATGCAAATTAAAAAATATATATAACTAAAGATACAACAAAAAGAGTAACGCCCCCCGCCCCACCAAAAAATTTCTCAACCCAGGAAGCCTCTGGTTGGGGATTCAGGAGATAAGGACCTTCTAGAGAAGGTCAGAGCAATGGACTGAGTTGGCTGAAAGCTATCTAAGTTTTTGTTTCATAGGGAACACCTTAAAGTGGCAGACAATTTCATGCCATAACCTTAATTCCTTTCTATAGGGATACACAGAAAATCCCTCGTTATTCTTTAATAAGCTTCATCAGTTTCGGATATCCTTACAAATTTTAGTTTTTGAGACCTTAAAGATTTCTGTAGGACACAGTAGCAGGACAACGCCTAGCACTCTCATTCATAGAAGACTGATCAACAGAGAGTCATGTTACTCACATGAAAAGTTCCCTGTTACTATGTGACTCATTTATAAGACGTCCAGAAAAGAAAATAATTTTCAATGTCTCTTCAGCCACAAAAAGGACCAGTCAACAGAATGTTCTAATTCCCCTGACGGGTATAGCTGTCTAATGAAACTTGCATGTATATTATATAGCTTTTGCGACTGACAGAAACGAGTTGGTCAGTGTATCTACCTCATTGGTCCCACTTAGGATGTACAATGAGAATCCTACAAAGGAGGGTGAGAGTGCGAGGACATTAAGTGTTCTGCTTGGAAAACAGTTGGGGTTTCACTACATATGAATAAATGAGAATCCTGAATGGCACATTAGTCTTTTCTGAGATTGAATTGTGAAATCTCTGAAAGGCTGATTAACTCAAATGAGTGAAAAAAGAAAATGAGTTTCTGAACTTTCAATGGTAGGAGCACTATGTTACTAGGTAAGACCCTGACAGAGCAGCCATTTCTCCTTTTTCACTGGCGTTTCTTTTCCTTTACAAAATCCAACAAAGAGAAAAGTCCATTCCCTTGAGAAGGACGTTTGCATAACGACCTGCTAGTCATTCTTGATGAAGAGAATAAATTGCACACTTGTAATTACAAATTACAACAAATCATCATTAAAATAACCCCTTCTCAAACTCTCACTGAAGGGTTGAGACTACAAGAGAAAGTCAGATTTCAAGATGACATGATCACTCAAAGCGTGCGGAAGTTTGAAACATGCTGAAAAATATTAACAGGGACTCTCACACATCCGTATGCCAACGTTCACAGCAGCATTATTAACAGTAGCCAAAAGGTGGACTAAACCAAATGCTCACTGTGGTATATATAAAATGTTGCTTTTTTAGACTCTCACAATGTTTTTATGAAAATCTCACTATAAACATCATTATGAGTTCAATCAATTTCATCTCTATAGAAAAATTCCATCGCTAGTAGCAAATAGCAACAATATCAACCAAATATTTGGATAAGTGAGCCTTTCCATGTGATCCAAAACATTCTTATGTACTACTCCTAGTGAAATACAGATTCCTTTTCAGTAGGACAGACATTAAGCGACCAACTTACCAAACTTGTCTTTAACAAGTTGCTCGGAAGATTGTGAATGTGGGCCGCTTGTTGTTTGATGGTTTCTTCTGCCCTGGCATTTTGCACTTCTAGCCTAAAATGCAGACCTTAAGATAATTATTCTCACACATAAGTGTAAAACAATACCATATAATATCTGAACAAATGAGGGTCTTACAGAAATTCTTAAAATTGTATCAAGAGGAAGATTTGGGAATTGTGCCATTTTTCTCGTGTTTTGTGGATAAGGTGCAAAATAGAGATATAATATCCCCAATTTTGCCTTTCAGAATAGCTCAAAGCTGGAATTTGTATCCAGCTTAACAATAATATACTGGCATAACAAGTATATTTCTCGTACTACACTGCTTATCTGCTGTATAAATAAGGTATTTTCTGTGAGGTTTAAATTATACTTTTGCATATGATCTTACGTCTTCTCCGCATATCTTATGTCCTTTGCCTCTCGATCCTTTGCCTCTTGCAACTAGAATAAAGAAAAAAAATAATTTTAACTACTGACAATCTAGTAAAACACCATCACCTGTTTTTGTAACCAAATGTTATTATTATTATTTTTTTTTTACTTAGTGGGGCACAGAGAGACAGAGAGAGAGAACGCCCAAATGGGGAAGGGAGTCATAGGGAGAGACAGAGAAACTCATAAGCAGGCTCCAAGCTCAGGGTGAAGCCTGATGTGGGTCTCGGTCTCATGACCGGTCTCATGATGTGGAGTTTGGGATCATGACCTGAGCAGAAATTAAGAGTCAGGACGCTCAACCAACAAAGCCACCCAAGTGCCCCTGTAACTGAAATCTTATTGGACCCAGCCACACTCTCCCCTACACACTGATTGATGGCTACTTTTAGGTCATAACAAAAGAGTTCAGCTGCTACAACAGAGACTGTGGCCTACAAAGCCGAAAATGTTTCAATACTCTTCCAGAATAGTTAAACAAACTTACTCTCTTACAAAAACATAACGTTGTTAATGTTTATAAATTATATATGATCAGATAAACATACAAATGTATCTACTGGTCAAATGGAGGAAATATAGGAAATTACCTTATGGTAAACATTTCTGTTCTCACATTACAAGCACTACATCAACTATGATTTTAAATATTCACATAGGTGAATGACATTTCTATTCTCGTGATTATGAAACTGAACATGCTATTTTCAGTGACAACGAAAGAGTCGTCACTGGAAGTCGTCACTGTCATGGAAGAGTTTGACAAGCAGTATCCTAGTAGGAGCCAGAAAGCCTGGGTCTGAATTCCCAATTCTGCTGGTTATGAGCTGTATGACCTTAAGCACAGTACCTAATACTTCCATGTCTCAGTCTTTGCATCTGTAAAATGAAGGTAATGACAGCACCTACTGGGGCACCTGAGTGGCTCAGTCGGTTCAGTGTGTTGCTTTTGATTTCTGCTCAGGACATGATCTCAGGGTCACGTGATTAAGCCCCACATCGGGCTCTACGTGGACAGCAAGGAGCCTGCTTGGAATTCTGTCTCTCTCTGTCTGTCTCCCTCTTTCTCACTCTCCCTACCTTCCCTTCCCCACAATCTCTCTCTCTCTCTCTCTCTCTTTCTCTCTCTCTCTCTCTCAAAATAAGGAACCTTAAAAAAATAATCTCAAAATAAATAATAATAGTATCTACCTAACGGGGATCTTGGTAATATAAATTTAGGAAATAATACATGAACAACTTAGAAGGGTACGTGGCACATAGTCAGCTCTAAGTGTATGCATTTAGCATGATTACTGTTGCTGTATTTTGCGTTCCAATACAATGAGATAGTTTAGGCAGGTGGCATGCCAATACAAGTGGCCCCGTATACAAACTATACTGAAGTTATTCTTCATATCACCACAAGTGGCAGCAAATGGGGAGCATGAGGCCCAGAGTCTCTCCTCAGTACTTCACACAACTTTCGCCAATGCCACTAGCAAACAGTACTTTTTTTTCCTCTTATAATACTTGCAACTAACATCCTCTCTATACCCTCAGTGGACAATGCTCACAGAGTAAAATACAAATAGCACCGCCTAGACTGAGTAGTAGATGCTTTACATGACCATCAGAGGCAAGGGAAAGCCACTGATACGGAAATAATGGAGTCTTGCTAAACAAAATTTCCTCAATCATTTCATGCCCATACTGTTTACGTTAGGCTGCTTTAGCACGTACTCTGGTGAAGAGATTAAGGCTTTGTGGTAACAGCATATCAGAAAAGCTGGCCCCAGAGCTTTGCAGTTGGTAAAGTGCTACAAATCTGTAAATCCCAGCACCGGCTGCATAAGGAAGAAAGATTTTAATTTCTCCTTTTCTATTAACCATTTGCTTAAGTTTGAAACTTTCTCCATCTATAACACTGCTTCTCCCCTTGCAGTGGACTCGAACATTCTTTAGTGAATCATCTCATCCACAGATTCAAGTTTTCTTCACTTATTCCTTCTTTTACACTAAAATCTAACTTCCACTAAGAAAATTTGAGGGTCATAAAGGACCTTTTTTCAAAACAAACTTTATTAAAGTCTTTATCCTGCTTCACTTCTCAGCAGCAGCTGAGAAAAATGATCATACCCTCACTCTGCGCTTCTAGCCCCACCTTATTTCTGAAGGAAGGCAACCCCTGACATTAAATCCTTGCCCCTTGGTATCTGTGTTTTGAATTGCTCTTAAGGCTTCAAAACCAGATTCTCTAATTCACATTTCCAGCTTTGGCCCCTTTACCTAGGCCATCTGTACTTTTCACTCTTCCATCTAGGTGCTCACAGACAACATCTCAACCGCGCACTCAAAAATCATTACTTTCCTAGCAGTGCTATTGCTGGGTCATAAAGACAGATACCATATGGTTTCACTCTTATGTGGATCCCGAGAAACTTAACAGGAACCCATGGGGGAGGGGAAGGAAAAAAAAAAGAGGTTAGAGTGCGAGAGAGCCAAAGCATAAGAGACTGTTAAACACTGAGAACAAACTGAGGGTTGATGGGGGGTGGGAGGGAGGAGAGGGTGGGTGATGGGTATTGAGGAGGGCACCTTTTGGGATGAGCACTGGGTGTTGTATGGAAACCAATTTGTCGATAAATTTCATATAAAAAAAATCATTACTTGACATGGAGTACCTTTGTAGACAGCTAATCGTGTACATTTTATTTGGACTCTTTTCGGTGTTACTTTGAGTGTGTTTTTCTTATTGAGTCTTAGGGAGCACCCTTACCCTTAGGATGCTGACCAGCATACTTTGTCTCGCTTTTCCTTATAACACGACATTTATCACAAGGGCTGGATGATCACTGGTTTGCCTTTGTTTCCTTTTGAGTAATTTCTTCGTCCATAGAGATTTCAACTTACGGAAGTCTTCTGAAGTTCCTTTCAGACCCATACTTGACTATATTGTTAGGAAGGTTAAGTTGGCTAGAGCTACCTCTTCTTCCCGATCCAGATTCTTCACCTCAAAATTGTGTGCATCAAATATCTTCACCCAGGTAGCCCCTGGTTTGGGGATTCAGGAGATAAGGACCTTCTAGAGAAGTCAGAGCTATGGACTCAGTTGCCTGAAAGCTATCTAAGTTTTTGTTTCACAGGGAACACTTTAAAGTGGCAGGTAATTTCATGCCATAACCCTAATTCCTTTCTATAGAGATGTACAGAAAATCCCTCGTTATTCTTTAATAAGCTTCATCAGTTTCGGATATCTTTACAGATTTTAGTTTTTGAGACCTTAATGATTTCTTTAGGACACAGTAGCAGGACAATGCCTAGCACCCTCATTCATAAAAGACTGATCAACAGAGTGTCATATTACTCGCATGAAAAGTTCCCTATTACAATGTGACTCATTAATAAGACGTATAGAAAAGAAAGTAGTTTTCAATGTCCCTTCAGTCATAAAAAAGACCAGTCAACAGAATACTCTAGTTCCCCTGACGGGTATAGCTGCTTCATGAAACTTGCATGTATATTATATAGCTTTTGTGACTGACAGAAACGAGTTGGTCAGTGTATCTACCTCACTGCTCCCGCTTAGGATGTACAATGAGAATCCTACAAAGGAGGGTGAGAGTGGGATGACATTCACTGTTCCACTTGGAAAACAGTTGTGGTTTCACTACATAAATTAGAATCTTGAATGGCACGTTAGTCTTTTCTGAAATTGAATTCTGAAATCTCTGAAAGGCTGATTAACTCAAGTGAATGGGAAAAAAATGAGTTTCTGAACTTTCAATGGTAGGAGCACTATGTTACTAGGTAAGGCCCTGACAGAGCAGCCATTTCTCCTTTTTCACTGGCATTTCTTTTCCTTTACAAAATCCAACAAAGAAAAAAGGCTACTCTTTGGGAAGGACGTTTGCATAATGACCTGCTAGTCATTGTTGATGAAGAGAATAAGTTGCAAATTTGTAATTATAAATTACAACAGATCATCATTAAAAGAACTCTTTCTGAAACTCTCACTGAAGGGTTGGGTTTACAACAGAAAGTCAGAATGCCAGATGAAATGATCACTCAAAGACTGGGGACGTTTGAAACACGCTGAAAAATATTAGCAGGGGCTCACACATCTGTATGACAATGTTCACAGCAGCATTATTAAAGTAGCCAGAGGTGGACTAAAATGCTCAATGTGGTATATATAAAATGTTGCTTTTTTTAGATTCTCACAAATTTTTTTTATGAAAATCTCACTACAAACATCATTACTTTATGAATTCAATCAACTTCATCTATATAGAAGAATTACATCACTAGTAGCAAGTAGGAACAATATCAACCAAACCTTTGCAACAGTGAGATTTTCCATGGGATCCAAAACATTCTTATGTACTACTACTAGTGAAATACGGATTCCTTTTCAGTAGGACAGACATTAGGAGATCGACTTACCAAACTTGTCTTTATCATGTTGTTCTCAAGATCTTGAATCTGGGCCGCTTGATGTTTGATGGTTGCTTCTTGTGTGGCATTTTTAACCTGTAGCCTAAAATGCAGATCTTAAGATAATTATTCTCACACATAAATTTAAAACAACATCACATACTTTCCGAACAAATGAGGGTATCACAGAAATCCTTAAAATTTTGTCAAGAGGAAGATTTGGGAATTGTGCCATTTTTCTCATTGTGTTTTGTGGATAAGGTGCAAAATTCAGAGATAAGATGCCACGATTCTGCATTTAAAAATAGCTCAAAGCTGGAATTTGTATCCGGCTTAACAATGATATACTGGCATAACTAATACATTTCCCATACTACACTGTTTATCTGCTTTATAAATAAACAAGTTATTTTCTGTGAGGTTTCAATTATACTTTTGCACATGATCTTTCATCTCCTCAGCACATCTTACGGCCTCTCCATGTCGTTCCTGTTCTTCTTGCAACTAAAATAGAGAAAAAATAATTTTAACCACTGAAAATCCAGTAGAAAACCATCATCTGTTTCTTTAAATTTTTTTTTACTTGAGAGAGAGACAGAGAGAGAGAGAGAGAGAGCATGCAGAAGTGGGGAAGAGAGACAGAGGGAGAGACAGAGAAAATTGTAAGCAGGCTGCTAGCTCAGGGCGAAGCCTGATGTGGGGCTCGGTCTCATGACCGGTCTCATGATGTGGGATTTGGGATCATGACCCGAGTGGAAATTAAGAGTCAGGACCTCAGCCAACTAACCCGCCCAAGCGCCGCTGTAAGTAAAATATTTTTGGAGCCAGCCACCCTCTCCTCTACATGCTGATTGATGGCTACTTTGAGATCATAACAAAAGAGTTCAGCTTCTACAACAGAGACTATGGCCTACAAAGATGAAATGTTTCAATACTCTTACAGAATAGTTTACCAACCTTACTCTCTTACAAAAACATAACATTGTTAATGTTTTTAAATTATATATGATCACATAAATGTACAAATATATCTATTCCTCAAATGGAGGATATATAGGAATTTACTTTATGGTAAACATTTCTATTTTCATGTTCCAAGCACCACATCAACTATGATTTTACATATTCACATAGGTGAATTACGTTCCTATTCTCGTGATTATGAAACTGAACACACTGTTTTCAGTGACAAGATATTTCATGGAAGAATTTGAGAAACAATATCCTAGTAGGGGCCAGAATGCCTGGGTCTGATTTCCCAGTTCTTCTCATTATGAGCTGTATGATCTTGAGCACACTACCTAAAACTTCCATGTCTCAATCTCTGCATCTGTAAAATGAAGGTAATAATAGCACCTACTGGGGCACCTGAGTGGCTCAGTCGGTTCAGTGTCTGGCTCTTGTTTTCAGCTCCGTACATCATCACAGGGTCATGTAATTGAGCCCCACATCGAGCTCTGCATGGACAGTGAGGAGCCTGCTTGGGATTCTCTCTCCCCCCCCCTCCCTTTTTCTCTCTCTCTCTTCATGCCCTTCCCCAAAATCTCTCTGTCTCTCTGTCTCTGTCTCTGTCTCTCTCTGTCTCTCTCTCTCTCAAAACAAAGGACTTTAAAAAAGTGATCTCAAAATAAATAATAATAGTATCTACCCACTGGGATGTTTGGAAGATTACATTAGGAAATAATAGATGAACAACTTAGAAGGGTACGTGGCACATAGCTCTAAGTGTCTGCATGTAGCATGATTACTGTTGCTGTAGTTTGTGTTCCAATACAATGTGATAGTTTAGGCAGGTGGCCTGCCAATACAAGTTTTCCCCTATACAAATTATACTGCAGTTATTCTTCATTCCACCACAAGTAGTAGCAAATGGGGAGCATGAGGCCCAGAATATTTCCTCAGTACTTCAAACAAATTTGCCAATGCCACTAGCCAACAGTACTTTTTTCCACTTGTAATCCTTTTACCTTACTTCCTCTCTATACCACTGAGTGGATGATGCTCACAGACTACGGTACAAATAGCCCTCCTTGACTAAGTAGTAGATCCTTTACATGACCATCAGAGGCAAGGGAAAGCCACTGACATGGAAATAAATGAGTCTTGCGAAACTAAAGTTCCTCATCATTTCATGTCCATACTCTTTACGTTAGGCTGCTTTAGCATGTACTCTGATGAAGAGATTAAGGGTTTGTGGTAAAAGCATATCAGAAAAGCTGTCCCTAGATATTTGCATTGGTAAAGTAATACAAATCTATAAGTCACAGTTCTGGCTGTGTAAGAAAGATAGACAAATTAACATGCTTTTTCATAGTGAGAGGGAAAAAAAAAACCTAACATTTGATTGAACATTTCTCCTCTATTTGATTAAGTGCTTTCATTAATAGTTTTACTTATATAAGCATGTGTGTGTGTGTGTGTGTGTGTGTGTGTGTGTATAGAGATATACACACATTTTTTAACGTTTATTTTTTGATACAGAGCACGAGACTGAGTGGCGCAGAACGTGCGGGACACAACAGATCTAATTAGGCTCTGCTGACAGCAGAAAGCACGATGCAGGGCTCCATCTCAAGAACATGGAGATCATGACCTGAGCCAAAGGCAGACTCTGATCGGACTGGAGCCAGCCAGGCACCCCTCAATTTAGTATTTCATTTCTTAGCATACATTTAGAATAAAAGCTTTGCTATACCAATGTTTCCAAGAAGAGTTTATTGATATGGCATAAAGTACTTAATTTTATCGGAAAAACTGTTAAGTTAAAGTATTTTCAATTTATACAAGGTTAAGTACCACCCGTATCAAATATTACTATCCCTTAAATGTATACTTAGGAAGACGAAATTACCTGTCATGAAAAAAAAAAAAAAAACAACAATGTCAAATAAAGGACTGAATTGTTCTGCACAGGCTAGATGACAAGTGTCAAGAGAGTTAAAGCTAATGGGAGTTAGAACAGTCAGAGAAAGTTCATTGGAAAGGAGACTGTGAGCCAAGTCTGAATAACATAGGTTTACTCAAGAGGAACAGAAACTAAAAAGACAGTAAGGACAGCATGTGTAACGGCTGAGAGATGGTGAAATCAACCCAATTAACTCAGAGGATAAAATCTGATGGCAGAGACATTTAAAATGGGTGTCCACACAAGAACTACATAAATGTTCATAAGCAGCAGTATTAATAGGCAAGAAGTGGACACAACCCAAAGGTCCATCAACTGATGAGTGAACAAGGGCCTTAACCCACAATGGAGTACTGTTGACAATAGAAACAAATGAAGCACTGATATAAGCTGTAACCGACACAGATGAACCCAGAAAACATTAAGTAAAGGTAGCTAGTCCCAAAGTACCACACGTTGTGTGACTCCATTTATATGAAATATTCACAAGAGGCAACTCCATTGAGAGACCAAGTAGTAGACTGGTGGTTGCCTGAGGCTGGGGGCAACGTGTAAGGGTTTCCTTTCAGGGTGACAAAAACATTCTACTTGATGGCAGTGATGGCTGCACGAGTGTACACAGAGACAGTGAACTGTGCGTGGCAAATGGGTGACTTTTATGGTATGTGTTTTGTACCTCAAAATAGCTTTAAAAAAAACCCAATGGCAGGACACAGAGAATGTTCTTAATTCTCGCTTTTGGGTGCCCACACTATACATGATCTGAATATTTCCGTGCTTTGACAATATGTCTAAAAGGCAAAGAAAATGAAGGAAATGCCTAAGTTCAAGTGGTTTGTTAAGTGATCTTTCTGTACAAGTCATCCTGAAATCAATATGCATTCTTCTCAAAAGTGAAGATGAGAACTAAGACAATTATCTGAAACATCCCATTAAACATTATCTTCTGATTTGATCCAGCTTGCCTCATCATGGTAATAGAGATATCATTAAAAAACATTGTTTAGTAGGGGACAAAAGTCTCTTGGGACACCTGGGTGGCTACGTCAGTTAAGTGTCCACTTCTTGCTTTCAGCTCAGGTCATGATCTCACGGTTCATGAGACTGAGCCTCACACTGGCTCTACACTGACAGCATGGAGCCTGCTTGGGATTCTCTCTCTCTCCTCTCTCTGCCCCTCCCCTGTTAACACGCATGCACACACTCTCTCTCACTCTTTTTCTCTCAAAATAAATAAATAAAATGTAAAAAAAATTTTTAAATTAAAGAAAGAACGAAAAAAGTCTCTCAATTTCTGTGAGGAAGGATACAAAAGCCTCAACTTTCCTAAGAGTAAGTATTATAAGAAAACAATGTATAACACAAATAGGAGAAGGAGAGGCAGAAGTTTACGAAATAAATGTATTGTAAAGGGACTGAAATCATAATAAATTAATTATAATGAAAATACCAAAGAATGCGGTCCATGGAAAGTGGTATCCTAAAACACTTTATATCATTTAACGAGCTATATGTTAGGTGGTAACAGGTTACATTTACTACATACCTGACTTGTGATTTGAGCTAATTTCTTCTTGAGATCCCGTGTTTCATCTTCCAGACGAAGATATGACGTAACCTCTGGGGAAGCCTCTGACATAGACTTTTTCTTCAGAGTATCAGCCAGTTCTTGTTGAAGTTGTCTCGCAACTACCTAATAAGACATTTCTGTTACTGATTTTCTAAATCATCTTATTATTAAATTATGTTAATAATAGACAACTCTCACATACGTACTTTGAGAACTATCAACACATACATCAATTCACCGTCTTTTTGTGACACATACACATTCCTGTTCACTGAATTCAGTTAGAGACACAAAAGGTGTTATCTCCCTGCCTAGTTCTGATATTTTATGGTGTCTCTTTCCAGTCTTAGCATGACAATTTCATCCTGCAACATGTGGTTTTTATGCAACCGATCTTGTGTTTTCTCATGATTATCAGAAAGCTAAGTAAAACCAAGCACATTTTCAGATAGCACTCAATAAAATGGCAGTATCATGATTTTCTTTGAAATGAAAGTATAATCTGTGTTTAAACAATGAAAAGGTTGCAGGGGGTACCAGTGTGGTTCAGTTGGTTGAGTGTCTGACTCTTGATTTTGGCTCAGGGAATGATCTCACATTCTGTGGGTTCAAGCCTGGCATCAGGCTCTGTGCTGACAGTCAGGAGCCTGCTCAGGATTCTCGCTCTCCCTCTCCCTGCCCCTCCCCTTCTTGCATTCTCTCTCTCTCTCTAACGAATAAAGAAACATAGAAAGAAAGAAAGAAAGAGAAAGAAAGAAAAGAAAAGAGGAAGGAAGGAAGGAAGGAAGGAAGGAAGATTACAGTAAGTGAATATCCAACTGGAAAAAAATAACGTTGGGTCCAAATCTCAAATTTTAGACAAGCATAATTTCCCAAAAGTTCAGAACTTTAACTGAAGATAATGAAGGCATGAAAGTAAAAAAGAATTTGTGAGTAAAGTGTTCAGAATCTCAGAATTGGAAAAGCCTTTCTCTGATTTACAACAAACCAGAGGGCCTAAAAGATTAATAAATCTGACTATACTTAAAAATTGAGTTTACAGTAGATATCGAACACAGCGACCCCACAGTAAAATCCTTAGCTCTGCATATACTCGGAGAGATTAAATTTCCTAAAATTCTTCTTTCCTGAGAATATTTCATAGATATCTACTTTGCTACCATTTCTATAGTCAGTTATAAGAATTATATCTATTGGTAACTGAAAAATCTAGGCACTGTACTATAATAGAAACACTTCTACATACATCAATGAACTCATTTCATTTGGTTATCACAATTCTAGAATGGAGAGCTTAAAACGGTGAGCTGCAGGACTCTCCCCAGGTCTTCTCACTCCACAACTAGTGCTCTTGCACCAACCACTGCCACTTCTCTAGTGTAAATACACAAGTACGAAAGAATTCATTTCAAAATACTCATAGGAAATAAGGTGAAATTTATACATCTCTTAGAAAACCATGAGATGATTTACTGCTGCAACAACTTGCATTTCCTTTCATGTTGAAAACAGTAATAAATATAAAAGAGGGGAAATACACTCAGCTATTTTATCAGGAATAAAATACTTATAAATAAATTATCATTAAGTATATACCACAGCATACCATTGTTATCAAAAGTTCCTTGTAATGAAATAGGATGCTACTTGAAGCAAAAGTGTTACTTTTCTCAAAAGTAGGAGACTTGATACCGAAAATATGATCAGTGAACTGGCTACACTTGTCCTCCTGTCCATTAGCGGAAGTGTTCACCTAAACTATTAATATATCAAGGCAGTGAAGTAACTGTTCAAAACTAAAACATGTTGCTAGTAGCAATTGTTTTGAGATTAGGGAAAGCTCATCAATTCCTACAGAAAGTAATAAAAGCCTCTCCTTTGGACGAGGACATTATGAATGTCACTAGTTGTTGCAGACAGTGCATTTGATCAAGAATATTATTTTATCCAGTGAAGCAAAAATGCCACCGTCCCCCATGACCCTCCACAAAATATATGTGCTTTTAAAATCCTCTATAGTTTCCATGATGAACAGAGTTCAGTTTCATATGTACATACATATATATATATACACATATATATACACATATACACACATATGTGTGTGTGTATATATATATATATATACACACACACACACGGAGAAAAAAGTAATAATAACTAAAAAATAGAATGTATACAAATACATACACACATGTACTTCAAAATAACTAAAGAAGATACCTTAGAATTAGTTTTCTTATGAGTCATTTCTAGCTCCTTTTGCTTGCAAAAGAGATTGTTTAGACTTCCATCTTGTAAGACTCTGGCCTTCTGTTCTGGAGAAAGTTGCCACTGAGTGTCACTGCGCTCTTCTACAACCTGGAGACACATTTCATTATGATTCTGGTCTCATACCGTTAAAAAAAAAGGTCAAAAACTGAAGAGGAGAACTTTAAAAAAAATGTTGAAAAGAATATGATCCCATGTTTTAATTTATTTTAAACCTAAATAATATATATTGAGTCAAAGGGATACTATAAAATATATATGTATAATATTACACTATGTAATATAGATGGAAATACAGTTTTTATCAAAAACTGACTTACCTGATTTTTTGTGGCCTTCAATCCCGCGTTTAGCATTCTAAGAGCGAGTTCAACTTGTTGTTTTGTTTCAACTTCTTTCTTATATTCGTCTTCTTTACTTCTTAACTTTTCCCTAATATTTTCATATAACATATCAGTATTTCTTCTTTCTTCTTCTTCTTCTTCTTCTTCTTGTTTTAAGGTACATCTGCAATTACATGTGCTTCTTTTAAAATTTGTTTTGTTAGACATAAAAAGTTCATTTTATGATACGGTTCCACATAAGTTGGCTTATTATCCAAATGAAAAATTTCTATGGTCTCCAATTGTTTTCCTTGTAGGGCTCATTTTTTAATTTGTCACTTCAATCTCTTCCAAACCATATATACAGTTGAAAAGAAGCCACAAGAAAGCATTATGCAACTTCGTTAGTTTTAGTCAGTAATAACTCTGGTAGATGTTGTAGGAAAGGAAGTTTGAAATTATTCAGGAAAGTTAGAGTTGAAAATTACCCCCTTTCCCACAGGTATAATTATTCCTCCATAGGACAGATAATTCAGTTTCTCATTAAAAAGAGAAGTTGCTGTTTATAAGCAAGTTTATCAATTCACTGGAAATAAAATTTCCACTTGACGAAACCTTACAGGTACCTCCAAAAATGATGTGCAGTGAAAGAGAGCATCTGTGGATGTTGTTTACACAACATACACGTGCAGATTACTGTCATCCAAGACTACGCTGACGAGCCTAATATCTGTTGCCTATGCTTTTTGTTTCTTCTTCCACAACACTTGCAACTTACCTTGTTGATGATTACCTACTTTATGAATCACTTAAACATCCCTTCTAGAACAACACAGGATACGTATTAATTAAGTAAACAATAAAGAGTAATATGACCTTTCAGCATACACTTTTGAATTAATTTTATCTACCTATGACAGAGATGCTGAAAAAACTTCTCAGTAACCACTTTCCGTATTACTTTTTTTTAATGTTTATTCATTTTTGAGAGAGAAAGGGAGAGCCCATGCAAACAAAGGGGGGGCAGAGAGAGAGAGAGAGGGAGGCAGAAAATCCGAAGTGGGCTCTGCACTGACAACACACAGATCGATGTGGGGCTCGAACTCACGAACCCTGAGATCATGACCTGAGCCAAAGTCGGACGCTTGACTGACTGAGCCACCCAGGCGCCCCCATTTTACTTTGTTTAAATTTTTTATGGAGAGAGAGATGACTCAAGTGAGTGAGGGTGGAGAGAGGGAAAGAGAGACAGAATCCCACGAGGGGCAGACAGAGAGGGAGAGACAGAGTGAGAGAAGAGGAGCTCATCCGAGGCGGGGCTCGTGCTCAACCAAATCAGGGCTTGAGCCCACCCAAAGCAAGGCTCAAACTCACGAGATCATCACCTGAGCCGAAGCCAGATGCTTAACCAGCTGAGCCACCCAGGCACCCCCACTTTACCTTTTAACACCTGCATGTTAAGATGCAAATGGAATCAATTTTGGCGAATTTTAATGTCTTGAGAAAAATGACCATTTTATACTCTGTTGGTAGGTACAGAAAGTAATATAAACTTTCCTGAGAACAATTTAAAAATATGGATCAAAGACCTTTTTAAAAATTTTTATACTTTAACCAGATTACATTATATTGAAGAATTGACTCCAAGCAAGTAACCAGCCATGTAGAAACAGATTTATATAAAAGACATCCCTGAGAGCATTAATTAAAATACAGAGAGATGAAAAACAAGCAGAATTCAGTCTCTTAA
Source organism: Prionailurus viverrinus (assembly GCF_022837055.1). Classification (NCBI taxonomy): domain Eukaryota; kingdom Metazoa; phylum Chordata; class Mammalia; order Carnivora; family Felidae; genus Prionailurus; species Prionailurus viverrinus. Next base: position 52,424 of record NC_062578.1, read on the forward strand.
ATAATGATGTTTCTTGGACTATGGTGGACTTTCATATGGCCATTAAAATTGTGATTTGGAATATACATTAACGTATTAGAAGTATTCACTGTTAAGAACTTGCTGTGTTATTGTCAAGAATCGCACACCTCACAACACTAAACAAGTATTCTTTCCAGGAAAATCCCATAAGGTAAGTCAGCAATTACAAAACTGCCCCTACACATCTGTAGTATAAAAGGAAACAGTTGAAATATTTCCTTAAAGCCAAGATGCTGTACCTCAAACTGCAGAATTCACGTTCCCATTCCACTTTTTGATGTTCTAACCGTGATATCATGTCTTTGGCTTCCTGTAGCTCGTTTTGTAGTGCACTAACCATTTTGTCCATTTTTGTCATTTTTCCCATAAGAAGTTTACAGTGCTTTTTGTTAAGTTTCCTTAATTTCTCATAGGAAACACGTATATCTTGGATTTTCAAGAAGCCAGCATAATCTGCATCAGAGAAGAAACAGAAATAAAATAGATGAGTACTTTTTGCATATACAGGCCTGTGCATCTTCAATTCACTCATTCACACATTGAGTAAATATATACCTTCAATGGAAGATGTTATACTCAGCTCTACAGATGCAATAGAGAAGACCCTTGGCTCTCGATTAGCCTAAAGTCTAGTGAAGGAGAAAGACAACTCAAATGGTAATTCTAAATTCAGATAGTTCCTATTAGAAGACAGAGTTCTGTGATCATAACTTGATCTAGATTGGGCCCAAGGAAGATAGATGTCCCTGAGGAAGAGATAACTATACTGAGGAATGAAGGATGAGCAGGAGGCAGTTAAGCAAAGGAGGAAGACAAGAACTCTCGACAGTCTAGAGCATGTGCCGAAGTTCCACTGTAATCTGATTCTGGCCAAGGTGGGGTAACATGTACTGATTGATCTTCCTACCCGAAGCAAGCAAAAACAAAACAGACAAAATACAATTTTAACATGATTTTCAAGACACGGAACTTCATACAGTGAAGGACAATGATCCCTGAAAACAGAACATGTTAGCCTAACACGTATGCCCAAGCTCCCTGCCTTGAGAGAGTTTTCAGGCTATGACACAGGAGACATAAATTATTTAAATAGATTTCACCAGACTCCTTGAGTCGAGGTGGCAAAACTGAGAGTCTGGTGAAGTCAAGGCAGATAGAGATGACAGGTCAGCATCCAGGAGAGGAGAAAGCAGAACACAGAAAGAACCCTGGGCATCTGCACAGGGTCCCCTTTGGCTATTCAGCAGAGTAACAACCAGTGCATACATGGAAGGAAGTCATCAAGGGAAAAAATCTGAAAAGAGTAGAGGAAACACTGCCTGGTGCTCCCACAGCACAAGGGACAGTATCTATTCACATTAGCTAAGATAGAAAAACTCATAATTTGCCTTAGGCTGATCACCACTCTGGATTCATCCAATAATTCGTAAGAGCAAGACTAAAGGATCCAACTGTTTGTAAGTAACTTAGCTATATCTCCAAACAAAGCATGAAAAGATAACTAGAGGCATAGGAGCTATTGTTTTCAAAACCAAATAGCACTTACAGAGACGTAAATTATGTTAGCCATGAACAATACAATGGGTAGGAATAAACACATATTAGACCTCACAAAAAAAAGACTGAAGTTTAACATTGGAAACCTGGGAGAAAACTTCAAGTGGGAAATACACAATTGCCCAAAGAGGCAGGGGAAAGGGACAGGAAAAAAAATGGCCAAAATCTTCCTAAACTTCATGAAAATTATAATCCCACTGACCTAGGAAGGATATGTCTAGGAAAGAAGAAATGGAAGTCAACTCTTGTGATTTGCCTAAACTCTATATGATGTGGTATAACATTACTGGAAGGGAGACTGTGATGCTGAAGCCATAGACTATAAACCCTAAACCAACCACTAAAGCAGCAAAACTGAAAAGTTCTAGCTAGGAAGCCTAAATAAATAAGTGAATAAATGAAAACATGAATAAATGAATACATGAATAAATAAATAAATGGATAAAACTGAATCATAAAAATTACTCAATTAAAAGAAAGCGGGGGGCGCCTGGGTGGCTCAGTCGGTTGAGCGTCCGACTTCAGCTCAGGTCACGATCTCACGGTTCCTGAGTTCGAGCCCCGCGTCGGGCTCTGTGCTGAAAGCTCAGAGCCTGGAGCCTGCTTCCGATTCTGTGTCTCCCTCTCTCTCTGCCCCTCCCCCATTCATGCTCTGTCTCTCTCTGTCTCAAAAATAAATAAACATTTGGGGCGCCTGGGTGGCGCAGTCGGTTAAGCGTCCGACTTCAGCCAGGTCACGATCTCGCGGTCCGTGAGTTCGAGCCCCGCATCAGGCTCTGGGCTAATGGCTCAGAGCCTGGAGCCTGTTTCCGATTCTGTGTCTCCCTCTCTCTCTGCCCCTCCCCCGTTCATGCTCTGTCTCTCTCTGTCCCAAAAATAAATAAATGTTGAAAATAAATAAATAAATAAATAAACAAACAAACAAATATTAAAAAAAAAAAGAAAGAAAGCGGAAAAAGAAGAGAATGGTAACAAGGAGCAGATAGGACAAAAGTAAGTCAAACAGCGTGACGACAGATTCAAATCAACTATCTCAAAAATCACAGTAAATGAAAACTGTCTAAAAGCCTCAAAGAGAATGGTAACAAGGAGCAGATAGGACAAAAGTAAGTCAAACAGCGTGACGACAGATTCAAATCAACTATCTCAAAAATCACAGTAAATGAAAACTGTCTAAAAGCCTCAACTAAAACGCAGACTGTCAGAATGGATAAAAAAGGAAGACTCAACTATATGCCACCTATACAAAATGCACTTTAAATGTCAAGACAGAAATTTGTTCGAAAGACAGAAATATGATACACCACACTAACACTTGACCAAAGAAGGCTGAGCTAGAGTGGCTCTATGAATACCAGACAAAAAAGTTTCAAGCAAAAAATTATTACCAGCAATAAACAACAGGTCATTGTATAATCATAAAAGGGTCAATTAAGAGCAATCTTAAATGTTCATGTATCTGTTAATAGCTTCAAAGTACATGAAGCAAAAATTGATAGAACTGAAAAGAGAAATAGGCAAATTCACAATTATAGTCTGATATTTCAACACGCTCAACATCAGCAAGGGCATAGTAGACTTGGCCGCCACTATTCTTCTCAAGGATCTATGGAACACTTACCAAAAAAGACTATGTTCTGGGTCAAAAATAAATCTTAATAAAAGGAAGAAGTCAAGAGGCCTGGAGTCATAATAGTGTGTTCCCTGATCACAAAGCAATCAAATCAGAAATCAAGCACAAAAATATCTCTGGAAAATACTCAACTATTTGTGAACTACAGAACACATCGAAATATCCCCTGGGTCAAAGAAGTAATGAAAAAAGAAAAAAAAATTAGAAAAGATTCTGAACTGAATGAAAATGAAAACATAGTAGAATTTGTAGAGTCCTGCTTTAGTAGCACTCACATGAAGACTGATAGCACTGAATGTATACATTAAAAAAGAAGAGGGAAGTGCAGTGCTCCTTGCTGCCTTTGTGGCTCCTCCCCCAGCTTCCCGAGAGCCCCGCCCTGCCACGCCCCACCCTGGCAGTGGCTGGAGAGCAGCTGCTTTGTTCACAGGCCCACAGCAGGCACTTGGCAGGGTGGGGGTGGGGTCCGCCACCTGCCTGGAATTGATGGTGGGGGAGTAGTTGTAGGAGGCGACCCCCCTAGACTGAGGTGGGCATGGGCTGGGCCCGGGCTCTGCTGGAGCGGGAGGCGGCGGCAGTGGCAGAGGCATGGCCCTCTGGAAGGGAGACCCCAATGCCTGTGCACCTGTCTCCCTTCCCTTCCTCTCCGCTCCTGCCATGAGTTGTGTGTTCTAGCTCCACTACCTACATCATCACCCTTCTTCCGACTTCGCTTCCCAGCTTCTTGCGACCCTTTCTCTCACTTAAGCTTCAGTTACTCAGGCTCTTTTCACCCTAGTCCTGCCGGAGACTTCATATGCCAGCAGTCTCTTTCATGGGATGTCCCCTCCTTCCCCTCTCCCCACATCCTATTCTGGGCTGATGGCAGCCAGAAATCCTTCCTACTGCGTTTACCGGCAGTTTCCACCTGGCCCTGAAGCTTGGTGCAGATCAAGTCCACCACACCCACGCTGAGAACGACCCCTAAGAGAACCACTTGTCCCATGGTGGTATTGGACAATATGTTCTCGATTTTCCTTTGGTTGCTCATTTTAGTCTGAATATTTGTTACTCTCTACCGCTATACTTTACAAACATATGTTTTGGTTGCATGACAAGGAGTTAGAAATGAGCCAGAGACCATTCGCAGGTAAGGAGAAGATTTAGACATTTAGGATTAAAGGAAGAAAGGAGAAACAGAATGTTAAGGTTAGATTCCTCAAAGTATTTTGATATCTTTTGTGATCTGAGGAAGTGGAGATTACTGAGCCTACACAGATTGACATTTTGGGAGAAAATTTCATGATGCTTGATTCACTCTTGGAGTAATGTAAACACAAGTTATCAAACCTGCATATTCTCTCAGTTGGAACCAGCTGTATATCTGAATGTTCACTTCCATCAGAACTTGTATCAGAGAAAGAATGGGAGTCTGCTTCAACGAAAATGACTAACTCCGGGACCTGAAAAGGGTCATTCTGTTTCCTAATAGTGTATATGGCCATTTTAGAGGGCACAGATCAGGATTTTTACAGTTTACTTGGAGTATCCAGGACTGCAAGCAGTAGAGAGAGAAGACAAGCTTTCACGAAGTTGGCATTGAAGCTACATCCTGATAAAAAACAAAAAACAAAAATGAATAACCCGGGGCGCCTGGGTGGCTCAGTCAGTTGAGCGTCCAACTTCCGGTCACTGGGGTCATGATCTCACAGGTCGTGGGTTAGAGCCCCGTGTCGGGCTCTGTGCTGATGGCTCGGAGCCAGGGGCCTGCTTTGGATTCTGTGTCTTCCTCTCTCTCTGCCCCTAACCCACTTGCATTCCATCTCTGTCTCTCTCAATAGTAAATAAACACTAAATAAATAAATAAATAAATAACCAACCAAACAACCAAACAACCAACCAACCTACCAACCAAATGAATAATCCTAACGTACAGAGAGATTTTCAAAAATAAATAGAGCAGGGGCGCCTGGGTGGCGCAGTCGGTTAAGCGTCCGACTTCAGCCAGGTCACGATCTCGCAGTCTGGGAGTTCGAGCCCCGCGTCAGGCTCTGGGCTGATGGCTCAGAGCCTGGAGCCTGCTTCCGATTCTGTGTCTCCCTCTCTCTCTGCCCCTCCCCCGTTCATGCTCTGTCTCTCTCTGTTCCAAAAATAAATAAAAAACGTTGAAAAAAAATTAAATAAATAAATAAATAAATAGAGCATATGAAGTGCTCAAAGATGAAGATCTGTGGGAAAAGTATGACAAATACGGAGAAAAGGGACTTGCAGATGATCCAGAAGGTGGCCTGTATGAAAGCTGGGATTATGATCGTTATGATTTTTGGTATTTATGATGATGATCTTGAAAGCATGACATTGAATAGAAGAGAATTGGATGCTGCTGTTCATTCTGGAGAACTGTGGTTTGTGAACTTTTACTCCCCAGGATGGTCACACTGCCATGAATTAGCTCCCACATGGAGAGACTGTGCTAAAGAAGTAGATGGATTACTTCGAATTGGTGCTGTTAACTGTGGTGATGATAGAATGTTTTGCCGAATGAAAGGAGTCAACGGATCTCCCAGCCTCTTCCTTTTTAGGTCTGGAACGGCCACAGTGAAATATCACAGGCACAGATCAAAGGAAAGTTTGGTGAGTTTCGCCATGCAGCGTGTTAGAAACACAGTGATGGGATTATGGACAGGAAATTGTGTTCACTCCATAGAAACTGCTTTTGCTGCTGGTATTGGCCAGCTGATTACTTTCTGTTGCAAGGGAGGAGATTGTTTAACTTCACAGACACGACTCAGGCTCAGGGGCATGTTGGATGGTCTGGTTAATGTAAGATGGATGGTCTGTGCCACCCAGGACAAACTTTGTGAAAGTCTGGATATTATGACAAGTACTACTGCCTATTTTCCTCTGGCGCCACATTAAATACCAGAGAGAAAAGCAGCGTTTTGTTCCTTAATTCATTGGATGCTCGAGAAATAGATTTGGAAATCATGCACAGTTTTCCAGATTTTGAGCTACTTTTGGCAAATACACTAACGGATCGATTGGCTCATCATCGGTGGCTCTTATCGTTTAGTTTCGGAAAACATGAAAATCCAAATGATCCTGAGTTGAGGGAACTAAAAACTCTACTCAAAAGTGAACATATTCAAGTTGGCAAGGCTGACTGTCCCTCTGCGCCAGACATCTGTAGTAATCTCTCTGTATTTCAGCCATGTCTAGCAGTATTTAAAGGACAAGGAGCCAAAGAATATGAAATTCATCATGGAAAGAAGATTCTATATGATATACTAGCCTTTGCCAAAGAAAGTGGTAATTCTCATGTTGCCACACTTGGACCTCAAAATTTTCCTGCTGATGACAGGAACCGTGGCTTGTTGATTTGTTTGTGCCATGGTGTCCACCATGTCAAGCTTTATTGCCAGAGTTACCAAAAGCATCAAAGCACCCGTGTGGTCAGCTTAAGTTTGGTACACTAGATGGTACGGTTCACGAGGGACCCTGTGACACGTATAAGATTCAGGCGGATCCAACAACAGTGGTATTCAACCAATCCGAGGTTCATGAATAAGAAGGACATCACTCTGCTGAACAACAGATCTTGGGATTCATAGAGGATCCTAGGAACCTTCAGCGACCTCCCTGAAACCCAGCACTTTCAATGAACTAGCTAAACAAAGAAACCAGGATGAAGTCTGGATGGTTGACTTCTACTCCCATGGTGTCATCCATGTCAAGTCCTAATGCCAGAATGGAAAAGAATGGCCCGGACACTAACTGGACAGTTACTGTGGGAAGTATAGACTGCCAAAAGTATCATTCTTTTTGTGCCCAAGAAAATGTTCAGAGATACCCTGAGATAAGATTCCCTCCCCCAAAACCAAATAAAGCTTTTCAGTCACAGTTACAATGGCTAGAAGAGAGATTTGGGGTCCGGGATTTCTTCTACCTCAAGCATCCACAAATCTAATGACTCAGACTTTTGATGAAAAAGTTACACACGGGAAAAATCACCGGGTGATTGAATTCTATGCTCCTTGGTGTGGACCTTGCCAAAATTTTGCTCCAGAGTTTAAGCTCTTGGCTAAGACGATGAAAGGAAAAGTGAAATCTGGAAAAACAGACTGTCAGGCTTAGGCTCAAACATGCCAGAAAGCTGGCATCAGAGCCTATCCGACTGTTAAGTGTTATCCCTATGAAAAAGCAAAGAGAAACATTTGGGGAGAGCAAATAGATGCCAGAGATGCAAAAGCAATCGCTGCCTTACTAAATGAAAAATTGAAAAATCTCCACACTCATGGAGAGAGAGATGAGGATGAAGTTTAATGATGTGAAGATGAAGAAAAAAGAGAAAAGGAATTCTAACCCATGACATCAGAGGATCATCTTT